>NC_080387.1:73281044-73529442 GCF_028751815.1 Salvia miltiorrhiza
CGTTAGTCTCTCTCTCTCTCTATATATATATATATATATATATATATATATATATATATCTGTGTGTGTACATATGCTTAGAGGTGTGCATGTGTGTGTTGGTTAAGGAAATGATTTTGAAGGAAACAATTGACAGGTTAAATGTCTTGATGAATAGTGTACTTGAAAATTGAAATCGAGCTGTCGCTTTTGTAAATTCAATTCTGTTTTTTTTTTTTTTTTTTGAGGTATTGTGAATTCAATTCTAGTAGTATAATTTTCTAGCTGAATTATGGGCATGCTAGAGTGGCTCATTGTTTTGGTGATAGTAATTGGATTTATGGATAGGGTAATAAATGACCTGTAGCTGGAATTAGGTGGATCTTTACTACAGTATGCCTGGATTTAAGGTAAATTTGGTGCTTTTGCACACTGACTTTATGTTCACGTTTTATCATGAATATAGATTATAGATTGTTGGTGTTGAAAAGGAAATTGGATATAAAAGGAATTTAGCACAGTGAGTATAATAAATCTTGATTGTTTCCTGAATTGTTCGCCTGTAAACTTCTGCTGTTTCCTGTGGCAGTCGTTTTAACATATCATTAAATTAGAGTTGAGGAATAGCTCAAATTTCATTACTTTTATCTTCTTTGGGGATCCATGATGGTCAGTCACATTTACATTACTCAAATGTTTTTTACATATTGATTTTAAGCATGTGGTTTATGCGTGAAGAATCCATATGTATATGAAAGCTAAGCCTTCAAATCTATTACTATCACTTAAGCAACAATTTCTTTCAACCCCAATCTTTGTCAAAAATATAAGTAATAATTTATGGAGAACCTGTGATAGTTTTCAGTCCCATGTGATAAATGTATGTTTTTTCTTGGGCACGTTTCTTCTTTGTAAATACCAATTTAAATTCTTCTGTTGCCATTATTTTGTCCAACTTTTTGCATAGTTATTCGTTTACCTATATGAACTAGTTGTTTTTGCTTCCTCAGTATTTCAAGTTGGTGATGGATCAATATGAAAACGACTTGCTGTCGGTGGTGAATTCCCTCGCGCTTTCAATTAATGAAAGAGACCTCCATGCTGCGAGCTCAGGTCCGTGCAAAGCCAGCTGCATCCGGTTCTCCCTAGTAAAACTGCTGAGGATGTCGGGTTATGATGCGGGGTTGTGCACATCCAGGTGGCAAGGGAGTGATAAGGTTCCAGGAGGTAATAACCTCCTTTCTGTCTCTTGAGTTTGATTTTGCATCTGTAATATGCCATCAAGCAGCTTAATTGCTAATTTCCTTCAAGAATCGTGGTATATTTTTCCTCCGTTCTATTTTTAGTCGATGCACGAGTGTTATGAATGGGGATTTCTCCCAACTCTTTCACCTGAGAAGCATTATGCTACAAATTAGTAATATGAGTTCTCATGTGTTCTGATACGATACAAGTTTTCATTGCCTGCAGGTGATCACGAGTACATTGATGTCATCCGGTATAATGATACAGGAGTTACTGAACGCGTGATTGTTGATATCGACTTCAGGAGCCAATTTGAGATCGCGAGAGCTGTCGACTCCTACGATAGGATACTCAATTCTCTTCCAGTTATCTACGTGGGCTCTTTCACTAAGCTTAAACAGTTTCTCCAAGTAATGGTCGAAGCCGCCAGATCTTCTCTGAAACAGAACTCAATGCCTCTCCCTCCATGGCGATCTCTTGCTTATTTGCAAGCTAAGTGGCAGTCTCCGCATCAAAGGAAATTCGATTCTTCTGAACACAACTCAAGCACCACGGCTCCTGTCGATCACAAGAAATGCGCTGGACATCTTAAGAGACTTCATTCCTTACTTCTCTCAGAGATTGAAGTCGAGCGAGCCCTCAAGCCCTACAACCGCGATAGGAGGGTGAAAGCCGAGAGGCGAAGGTACGCATCTTTCAACTAGGAGAAGCGTGCAAATAAACCTCTCAACGGGCAAAATGATTTTATAGAATTTTGTGGCGGACGACGTTATACAAATAAATTCTTATATAGCAAGTTTGCATCATCATCACTCTTATGTTCTTCCACAAATTCATTTGATTTTTGACAAAGTTTTAAGGTTTTTGTAATATGGGGTTCATCAACCAACTGCGGGCCAATTGTCAATACAGAGAGTTGTTGCTTTTTTGTCACTGCGGGAATTTTAATACTGTTTCTTTTGTCATCTATTTGTAGCAACTAGCAAGCTACAAAACTCAAATCTTTTATTCTATTAATGAGATTTGTTGTGCTTATTTTTTATATTCTTGGATTTATTTTATTTTATTTAGAATCAGACCAAGGCTCACCTTTTTGATTGTGTAATGAAACTTTTGTGGTGTCTCTGTCTTGAATATTTGATGTTGAGGTCTAATTGAAATGAACTTCTACACGCAGCATTGATGTGGAGTTTTTCTGGTTCTCCTTTAAAGTAATAAAAAAGTCGAGAAAAGTGAGATGTCACTCCTTCATGTAGGTAACAAGAATAAATCTATGTAGTTAAGCATCTATCTGTCTATAAAAGGAGACCCTTTTCTAAATATTATTCGTTTCATTTCACTTGGCCTAGTTTCTTTTCCGCATCGTCTTCCTTGATTTAGCCTATTTTCTTTTGGAGTAATAACCCGATAACTCGATAAAGTTAGCTCGAAATCTGATGGGCTGGTTCTTTTAATGTCGCTACTTTTATGTATGTGTCATGATGATCGGATTTTGAAAGCTGATTTGCCACTCCAAGTTCGAGCCTTGTTGGCTTAACCTATTCTCGAATTTGAAAATTGCACCTATTTTTTTCTAAGTTTACCATACTATTTATAATTTTTTATTTTTATCTTAAATTTATTCGGCCATCGATTTTTTTCTACATGGACGTAAGAAATTGACATGGAGACGGTCGGAAATAACACGGTGACAGCTGCAAATATCACTTGGACTTTAAAACGACACTTTATTCAAAAAAATGACATTTGAAAAAAATTCTAAAAAAAAGAAACAAAAAAAAAGAAACAACTTTATTAATTATTATAGCGTCTAAATCCGTATCGTATATCATATTTGTATTAGAGTATACTCCCTCCGTTCCATTGTAAGTGAGACCTTTTTTTTGGGCACGAGAATTAAGAAATATGTATTTTGTGTGTAGGTGAAAAAGTGAAAAAGGTGTTTAAAGGAAAAAGTTTTTACTCAAAAAGGAAAGGTCTCACTTACAGTGGGACGCTCAAAATAGAAAGAGTCTGAGATACAGTGGGACGGAGGGAGTAAAATGGTATTTTCACTTGAATTTATTACAATGTCGATCCTCCCCCACCCCACAAAGAAAGTGTGATAAAGGTCGCCGACATATAAACTACCTAATCTTGTTTATCTATAGTTTTGTGTTGTGGCATTGTGTGTGAAGTTTTCATAGGATGAGAATCTAATGTATGGCCTACTTTGTTGAATGTTGACCTCACTCCATCTTTGTCCCTTCCCACAAATCATTTTCATCCAAATTTTGACACTTCCTTCCTATTTCTCGACACGTTTCCTTCACTTAATGTTGACGTTTGTCACCGCGTTTTTTCAATAATAATGTCACACTTTTGCTTTTGCACCCTTATTTTATTAAAAGAATTTACGAGTAAATTAATCATTTTGAGATCATATTCAAGAATAACATAAGTTGAGGAGATATAATTCAATCGATAAAGTTGAGGTATTAAAACTGTTTTTTTTTTTTATATAAAAGTTATCGAATTAAGTCGTACTAATACTCCTATTGTTTAAATTGGTATTTTTATTTATTTGATTATTGATTTAATCTATACTAACGTATAATTTTATTAATTTATTTAATATATTTACGATATATTGTATCTCAAAATCAACGTATAAAACTAAATTTGTGAGCTTTAATTTATTACTCCCTCGTTCTATATAATTTCACTAATATTCAAATTGAAACTCTTACTTCAGACATAATTTTAATATTATTTTGTTAACATTTGTACCGTATCAAATTTTTTATGAATTAAAAAAACAAAAAAAAACTTTACATTATTTAATGAAATTACAATCTGGAAAGTGATCTACAGAACTGCTGCACCTGTTCCACGATTCAAATCTAGCTACAACCGACATGTCAATAGTGAAATCAGCTAAATAACCGACATGTCAATAGTGAAATCAGCTTTCGACACAAAATTAAGAATAAAGTGTAAATTGATTAAAAATGGTGGAACCTTCACTTTTTAAAGGGTTAAGTTTTCTATTAGGAAAAATAAACCACTTATAATAAAATGATTCAAAATAAAATAGAAGTCATTTTTAATGGAATCGAGAAAGTATTAGTATTATTATTATTATTATTATTATTATGAGAAAATCTCAAACCGTGACTAAAGCATCTCCCACAGAATTAATATTCTCGAAGACAGCATGACGTCTACATTCAGCAATCTTACAACCAATCTTACTACAAAATCTCATTAATTATTACACATCTCATTCCCATTTCCCACTACGCGTTTTTCTCTTCACACCCATAATTTTTCATTAAATTTCAACAAATCCAATAAAAATCTCAATTTCACTTCACAGTTAAAAAAAGCCGCAGCCCTTCTCCAAATTCCACCTCACCACACACATCTCAGCTTCACCTTCTTCCCCAATGGCCCCCCCCAGCCCCCTCCTCCTCCGCCTCCTCCCCCTCCTCGCCCTCCTCTCCGCCGCCTCCGCCATCGGCGTCAACTACGGCACCCTCGGCGACAACCTCCCCCCTCCGGCGCAGGTCGCCCAGTTCCTCAAGGACAAAACCACCATCGACCGCGTCAAAATCTTCGACACCAACCCCGACATCCTCCGCGCCTTCGCCGGCACCGGCATCCTCGTCGCCGTCACCGTCCCCAACGGCGAGATCCCCGCCCTCACCGCCCCCTCCTACGCCCGCTCCTGGGTCGCCTCCCACATCGCCCCCTTCCACCCCCAAACCGCCATCAACTACATCCTCGTCGGCACCGAGGTCCTCCACTGGGGGCCCCAGCCCCTCGTCGACGCCCTCGTCGCCGCCATGCGCTCCCTCCACTCCGCCCTCAAACAATCCAACCTCACCTCCATCAAAGTCACCACCGCCCACTCCCTCGGCATCCTCGAATCCTCCTCGCCCCCCAGCCTCGCCCGATTCCGCCCCGGCTGGGCCGAGGGGGTGCTCGCCCCCCTCCTCCAGTTCCACCGCGACGCCAAAACCCCCTTCATGGTCAACCCCTACCCCTACTTCGGCTACAGCCCCCAAAACGCCGATTTCGCCCTCTTCAAACCTAATAAAGGCACATTCGACAAATTCACCAAGCGCACCTACGGAAACATGTTCGACATGCTCATGGACGCCGTCTACGTCTCGATGATGAAATTAGGGTACAAGGATGTCGAGATCGCGGTGGGGGAGACCGGCTGGGCCGCCGCCGGGGACGAATTCGAGCTGCCGCGGACCACCGTGGCGAACGCCGCCGCGTATAATGGCGCGCTGGTGAGGAAGTATAATGCCGGGAAGGGAACGCCATTGATGCCGAGGAAGAGGTTTGATGTGTATCTGTTTGCGCTGTTCAATGAGAACCAGAAGAGCGGGCCGGCGTCGGAGAGGAATTTCGGGCTTTTTCGGCCCGATTTCACGCAGGTTTATGATGCTGGTGTGCTGCGGGCCGACGCTTCTGCTCCGGTTAAGGTAATCGTTTCTGCTTACTTTTTTTTTTTCCACTTTAGCTCGAAATAGTAGGAAAAAATATTTTTTTAATTTTTTATAATTAATAAATATATTAACTTTATGATTTATTCCGATTTAATTGATCAACATTGGTGTCCTACTTTCAATTTTTTTGATTTTTTTAATATATTTTTTCTACAATTTTAATTTGGTATGCTTAATTTAATTTTATGATTACTATTCATTGATGAATTAAGACATATAATTATTTATTATTATTTAATTTCACTTTAATTAGTTAAATGTTGATGAATCCAAAGTTGAGGTAGTGTAATTTTTTAAAGTTTTAATTTTTGAAATATCAATTAAGTGTATTTTATAATATTATAATAAATTTATAAGAGTGTGACACGATAGCACACATAAAATTGTGAAATATTGTATAGATTCTCCTCACTTTATAAATTCTATTATTCATAAATCATTAGTTTATAAGACCATCATGATTAAACTTAAGTAAGACCATCAATCTTCTCTTGAGAGTATATTAATCTATAATTAGAATTTGTTAATCATAATTATAATATAAGTAGTGTTTGATTGTGATGTGCATATGGATTTGATTCATGGTGAATCTAAATATAGATGATACGTTTATAAGGATTATATATATAGCTTATAGAACTGATGACTTAATTTAGTTAGGATTAGTTTAATGTCGTAGTAGGTGGAATAGGATTGGTTTCAATTTCATAGATGAAATATTTAAATTTGACTAACGGTCTTCTAAATTGAAGATTTTGTCAAACTAAGTTTGTATTATATCAAATTAAAATATGTGTATTATATTATGGTAGTGATGAATCCAAAAATCGAGATGCTTATCAGCATGTGAGCTGTCGATTCTTTGTTTTCTTTTTAGCTTTGAATCGTGTCATTTTTTTTTCCCGTTATGCTTTATTCTTCTCTCTTTCACCTTTCACCTTTCGAATTACCAAACGCCATTTGTTTTGCTGCATAATATTTTTTATTCAAGATTATTTCCTTGGCTTTCTCTTACATAATTTAATCATTAATTTCTCCATGGCATTCCAACAAAATAAATTAGATTTTTGATTAATTATATTGCTTCCGTTTATTAAAAAAATTGTCACATTATCGACGACACAAGTTTTAATAAAATGTAAGTGGAGTTCTGAGTGAAGTAAGAGTCACACGTTAAATGTGAGTGGAATTATGTGGACCTTAATACTATAAATGGAAATGACTATTTTTTTTATGGACGGACATAAGAGAAAATTGTAGCAAAATTTTCGTTGATGGAAGAAGTATCATATATGTTTGCGATTGATACTTTCGAGATCTACTAGCTAAGTTTATGTGTCCACGAAATTAATAGGTTATCGTCTAATCTTATTGTGTTTGTGTCCTTATCGTGTTGATTCAATAATTTCGTGTTATGTTCGTGCCGGATTTGTGTTGTTTTCGTACAACCCGATAACAATCCAATATGCACGAATTGTTATCTTGTTGATTCAATAATCTTATTTTTTTTTCCCGTTATGCTTTATTCTTCTCTCTTTCACCTTTCACCTTTCACCTTTCGAATTACCAAACGCCATTTGTTTTGCTGCATAATATTTTTTATTCAAGATTATTTCCTTGGCTTTCTCTTACATAATTTAATCATTAATTTCTCCATGGCATTCCAACAAAATAAATTAGATTTTTGATTAATTATATTGCTTCCGTTTATTAAAAAAATTGTCACATTATCGACGACACAAGTTTTAATAAAATGTAAGTGGAGTTCTGAGTGAAGTAAGAGTCACACGTTAAATGTGAGTGGAATTATGTGGACCTTAATACTATAAATGGAAATGACTATTTTTTTTATGGACGGACATAAGAGAAAATTGTAGCAAAATTTTCGTTGATGGAAGAAGTATCATATATGTTTGCGATTGATACTTTCGAGATCTACTAGCTAAGTTTATGTGTCCACGAAATTAATAGGTTATCGTCTAATCTTATTGTGTTTGTGTCCTTATCGTGTTGATTCAATAATTTCGTGTTATGTTCGTGCCGGATTTGTGTTGTTTTCGTACAACCCGATAACAATCCAATATGCACGAATTGTTATCTTGTTGATTCAATAATCTTATTTTTTTTTTCCCGTTATGCTTTATTCTTCTCTCTTTCACCTTTCACCTTTCACCTTTCGAATTACCAAACGCCATTTGTTTTGCTGCATAATATTTTTTATTCAAGATTATTTCCTTGGCTTTCTCTTACATAATTTAATCATTAATTTCTCCATGGCATTCCAACAAAATAAATTAGATTTTTGATTAATTATATTGCTTCCGTTTATTAAAAAAATTGTCACATTATCGACGACACAAGTTTTAATAAAATGTAAGTGGAGTTCTGAGTGAAGTAAGAGTCACACGTTAAATGTGAGTGGAATTATGTGGACCTTAATACTATAAATGGAAATGACTATTTTTTTTATGGACGGACATAAGAGAAAATTGTAGCAAAATTTTCGTTGATGGAAGAAGTATCATATATGTTTGCGATTGATACTTTCGAGATCTACTAGCTAAGTTTATGTGTCCACGAAATTAATAGGTTATCGTCTAATCTTATTGTGTTTGTGTCCTTATCGTGTTGATTCAATAATTTCGTGTTATGTTCGTGCCGGATTTGTGTTGTTTTCGTACAACCCGATAACAATCCAATATGCACGAATTGTTTAGCATTTATTTTCCTATATCAGTATTAACCATTATTGGAATAAAGATTAATATATACTATTAACAAATACTATTAAATCTTAAATAAAAAATAATAAACCTTAATAATAAAATTATTAACTAAAAATTTGAAAACTTAAAACTAGAAAGTAATTATATACCATAATTGGGTATAATCAACAACTGCAAATCTAACTGAAAACACAAAAAATTGAAACTTTAAGAAAGATTTCTTTTTTCTTGAGTTTGAATCCTACTATCTTCACTGTTTGGATGTCTGGAATGATACAAAACTACGTGTTTCTGAAAGTGGTACTTAAATGTGCAGCCAGCTCCAAAAACGTCGCCGTCGACCCAAGGCGGGAAGAAGTGGTGCGTGCCGAGGCCGGAGGCGACCGACGCCCAGTTGCAGGCGGACATAGACTATGTGTGCAGCCAAGGTGTGGACTGCAGCCCTATTCAGGCAGGCGGCGCTTGCTTCAACCCGAACAACGTGAGGGCTCACGCGGCTTTCGTCATGAACTCTTTCTATCAGAAAGAAGGCCGTCACGACTTCAACTGTGTTTTCTCTGACTCTGCTGTCATTACCACTACTGATCCAAGTATGTTTCTCTACTCCTTTCCTCCAAATGTTTTGATCATTAACATAGTAATCTAGTTCATGACAAGGATAATTTGGTTTAGTTTTCATTTTACTACTGATTAATTTCTGTCATTTGAAAAAAGTCTCACATAGTAAGTGAAGATATTATTCTCCATCCATCCCACTTATAATGGCGTAATTTCCTTTTTAATTTATCACATTTCTAATGGTACATTCTAAAAATAGTTTGTGGTCCCTACTCACTTTATACATATTAAATAAGCGGTCTCTACCCAATTTACACTTTTTTTTTTGAGGAAATTCAGTTTACACTCTTAACACCTTATTTTTAATCTATGTGCCCAAAACGAATGTGTCATTATAAGTGGGACGGAGGGAGTGTATTATAACTATTGCTATTATAGTTTTCTTAACATAAGGATGAATATAATATTTGAATTATAAATTTATCATGTAAACGGGAGGTTGCATAATCTACTCAGTTTTGTGGATTAGACTTGATTTAGAAAATGTTATATGGTTTTTAAAATAGTTAATAACCTCCCTAAAAATAAGTTCTTTAACTCCAATTTATTTTTCATGATTTTATTAGTAGTAGTAATAATTTTACAAAAATAACAGTATTGTAATTTGTTATTTTTCACTAACTTTTTCAATTTTATATTTTATCGATTTTGTCTCTCTAATTCACGATTGTCTTTTTAGCTTATAATCTCAGTTACCCAAACACTTGTTAGATAAAAAATAGTAAGGCTAATCCCGTGTTTACTTTGATGGATTAGAACTTTAATTTATCCCAAGAGTCCAAGACCCTTGATTACTTTTATCATTTAAGCTAATTTTGTTTGATTCTTATCCCATTGCAAGTGTAAGATTGAAATAATTCTATTTTTTAGAATAAAAATATTTAATCATGCATCTTGTTAGTCATCCAAAATAAACGCCCTCTTATAAGCTTAGCTAAATACCCCCTTAGTTTCTTGATATATTGTTCGATTGGGCGGGCTCGGGCTCGGTACTTGCTTAGTCTTGGATAGTGCCACGTAGAATTAATCTTACTTTATGAGTATTGGTCTCTCCCATAACAAAATTAATGAGAAGTCATACCAGTTCGATATCGATTAATGTTGGGCCACTTTAATTGATGTTGAGTAACCAAACACTCCCCAAAAATATGTAAAATCTCGAGCCCATTGGATATGTATAGTTAGCATATTTTGGTTTTCATTTTTGCAAAAATATGATTTGTTTTACTAAGATGTGTGGTATGTGTTTGTTGCAGGTAATGGTCCTTGCAAATACATCGCTTGATTCCATTAGCAGGAAAGGAAATTTTCTCTTATTAGGGAAAATAACATTTATTTGTTAGTTTAGGCCTCTCTATTTATCTTGTAATTTATGTATCATTCTCCACTCTCTTTCCCCTAAAAAAATAAGAAAAAAGATATTGTATGAGTGGGAGAAATATTTATGTAGAAAGTATGGTATGAGTTTGATTAATTGGGTATTGCCAAATTTTTTCCGCTAGTATGCCTTCACTAATTAACTAATGAGTGATAATTATTGAGCTATTAATTTAATTTGATGCATGGTTATTTTCGTGTGATAATCGATTTGGCTGAAATGATGTCGTTTCATAATTGAGTAATGGTAAATTTAGTTTGAATTCTAATTGATTTTACTAATGGTAGTTGAATTCTAATTGATAGTAAAATCAGAGTAAATTAACATTTCAATAATTACCCAGATAAAATTTGGTGAAATTTAAGAATTTGTAAGTAATTATCTTTTTCATGAAATTGCTAGTGCAAGAGTTTGTGTTATCAGACATCAAATTGCCTGTAGAGAACAATTTTTTGAGGGTAAATATTGCTTTAAATAAATTTTAATTATTTTTTGCACTATTAATTATGTCGTATATTATCAAAATTATTTTTGTAAGACAATATTTGGTTTATGATTAAGAGCATCCATAATGTAGAGCTCACTCTCCACAATGGGAAAACCCACCCCTTGACTCTTTAATTTCTATCTTCATTTCCTATTTAATTTTATTGTTGTTTTTAATTAAAATTAACATTAAATTTAACAACTTAAAATTCATTAAATTAAAAATCAAACATTATATTAAATAAAAAAAGTGAAAAATATAGAAACATTAAATTCAAATCTGCATTTTTTTTTTAAATCGCCTAAAAAAATCTAATTGGGTGCATGCTTTGAGCCCAGAGCATGGAGGGGGCAGGCTCGCGAGCCTGCGGTGCGGCAATGGGGGCCTCAAAAAATGGGGGCTCGAGCCCAGCAACGAGCCCCCCATTGCTATGCTCTAAGGCATGAAACGAAATTTAACTACAATACTTAATAATATTAGTTAATATTCCCCACCGGAATAATTAAAAGTGACTTTTAATTTAGAAATAAAAGGTGCCGAAAACCCTAGACAAACATTATTCAACTCAAAAAGCTGAAGCATCAATTCCATCACTTAGATAAAACCCAAGAAAAAATATAAACTTGGGAAAAAGAATAGCTAGATCAAAATATATATTATCAAAAGATTAATGGTCGAAGCATCAATTCCACCACTTAGAAGCTAACTAATAAAACCATGAAAATATTCAAATTGAACTATACGTAACAAAATTATCAAAATATAATTATGTAACGTGTTTGAGTTATTTGGTGACGACAAAGTTATTGAAATTATTTCCGAATTCTAGCATTGGGAAAGAATATATATCGAAGTTCCAAATGTTGCATCTTTGGTTATGGGCTTCTTATTTTTTTTAGTATCATTGTTAGAATTTCTATAATGTGTGATTCTTCCTACGCGCAATCAAAAATTAATAAATACACTATACATCTGAACTTTTCTCGAATTTTTAACCTTTATTAAGTCGAATTTGAGAAGATCCCTCGTTTAAAAAAGAAACATAAAATAAAATAAAATAAGATCGCTCATTTTTCTATTATGGTGTGTTCTTGTTAATTTATAATTTATTATCACAAAAGGATGGATAACAAAAATTTATGTCTTTAAATACTGTCTTTCTTTTCTCTCATTTTCTACAAATCATTTTTCATTTCTTCTTTTCACTTTAAGGAGGGATAATATTATCACTCTATTTTTAGTGTGATAATACTATCCCTCTTTAAAGTGAAAAAAAAGGAATAAAAAATGGTGAAATTTCTTTTGTAGAAAATGAGGGAAAAGAAAAAAGGCATTTAAAGCCATAAATTTGTGCTATCCTTTATTTTCTCATGATAAATTTATCAATCAAAGAAAACACATCCTTAAGATAAACATCAAATTAAGAATATCATTTTTTATCAAATTAAGAATATCAATTTTTATCTCAACTTTCGATCGCTAATTTATATTTATGATTTCGCTCAAATATTAGAACAAAAATTGATATTTACCCTTTTTAATTATTTGAGCTTTTGGTGTACATGGAGCTCAAGTTGTCATCATAGTCAGGGACGGAGCCAGGGGGGCTAGAGCCCCCTCCCAAATTTTGAGTTTTTTTATAAATATATATAGATATATGTTTATACCTATTATAAAATAATTTTGTTTTATAAAAGAGTATTTGGTTATTATATTCTCTCATGTATACTTAATTTAAGGATAATTTTGTTATTTAAAACTATACTATGAAATATTGTTTGTTATCATTACTATTATACTTGTCTTTTAATAAAAAATGCCTAATATGTATGAAATGCTAAAAAAAATTATAATGTATTGAAACTAATTTCTAATATATAGAAAATATATAATCTATGAACATGTTGTTTGTTATTATTATTATTATTATTATGCTTGCCTTTTAATAAAAAATGTCTTAAATATACGGAATGTCCAAAAAAAGTTTTGTGATATATTGAAATTATATAATCTATGAAAATATTGTTCGTTATTATTAGTATTATACTCATATTTTAATATAAAAAAATACCTTAAATATACAAAATGCCAAAAAAAAAATCTCGGGGGCGGTCCGCACAAGTTCAGCCCCCCCGAACTTAATTCCTGGCTCCGTCCCTGATCATAGTGGAATTTAAAAAATCTCAGACTCCACCTTTTATGTAAAACCTATGAATTGATTAGAGAGTATAGTTAGTTATATATCGTGTTTACTTAGAGTTGGGCTATCAATCATGTTCAAAGAAAAGAAAGCTATAAAGGAGAAGAAAAGAGAGTAGTAAAATAATAATTAAAAAAAAAATAGATGTTTATAATGATAACATTGTACATCCGACTCTTAAAATCTTCCATTACTTAGTTGTTTGATATTTTTGAAAAAACAAATAAACCACTCTCATTTATCAATAATAAAAAAAAATCCACAATCATTATCAGTTTATCACAATTTGGAGAAACATATTTAGCTGTCGAAAAGCAATACTTTATACTGATTAATTAATTAATTAATCTAAGTGAATGCGACAGCATGCTTGCTTTTAGACTTTTAGTTGCATAGATAATTTGTTAGATAAAATAGTAGTTGCATAGATAATTAGTTAGGTCCAACTAATTAACAGTTGAATCTTTATTTCTTAAGATTGTAAAATAATCCAAATTTGCTGAGCAATTAGAGGTGACATGGAATCCAATTCTTGTACTAGTTGAATTCAATCAAAATCTTTTATCTCTAATCCACCAAGACCGTCAAATTCAATTATAATCAAACCAAAATTAAAGATAATTAATTATTACCTATCCACTTGTGACATAACATATCCACTAGGCCACAATATTCAATTGATTTATGTATTAAGGTACCCACTTGATGACACATAGGAGCTTTTCAGTAATTATGTGATTAAATTAGGGACGTCAATCGGATTAATTGTAATCTAACTTTAATTATTTTCGATCCTAATCTTAAGTATTTATTTTTGGGTTAATTGTAGTTTATGACCCGAACTTTGGAGTCGTTTGTAAATATAGCCCGAATTTTAAAAAATACAAAAAAATAGCTTAAACTTCGAAATCATTTGCAAAAATGGCCTGAACTTTGAAAAATACAAAAAAATGGCCTGAACTTTGAAATCATTTGTAAAAATGGCCTGAACTTTGGAGTCATTTGTAAAAATGACATTAACTTTAAAAAATACAAAAAAATGGCATGAACTTTGAAATCATTTGTAAAAACGGCACGAACTATATTAATACAAAAAATGGCTTAATTTTTATCAAATGTATAAAAATGGCATGAGCTTACACTTTCGGAATCAAATTATGACAATGTGGAAAGTCCGACATTGACGTGAAAATTATAAATTCACTTGGAATATTTATAATAAAGTGTGATAATTAATTTATAATTATTATTATTATTATTATTATTATTATTATTATTATTATTATTATTATTATTATTATTATTATTATAATAACTTGGAGACCTTCAATCGCACACATAAAATTATAAGTGTATTTTATAATATTATAATAAATTTATAAGAGTGTGACACGATAGCACACATAAAATTGTGAAATATTGTATAGATTCTCCTCACTTTATAAATTCTATTATTCATAAATCATTAGTTTATAAGACCATCATGATTAAACTTAAGTAAGACCATCAATCTTCTCTTGAGAGTATATTAATCTATAATTAGAATTTGTTAATCATAATTAAAATATAAGTAGTGTTTGATTGTGATGTGCATATGGATTTGATTCATGGTGAATCTAAATATAGATGATACGTTTATAAGGATTATATATATAGCTTATAGAATTGATGACTTAATTTAGTTAGTATTAGTTTAATGTCGTAGTCGGTGGAATAGGATTAGTTTCAATTTCATAGATGAAATATTTAAATTTGACTAACGGTCTTCTAAATTGAAGATTTTGTCAAACTAAGTTTGTATTATATCAAATTAAAATATGTGTATTATATTATGGTAGTGATGAATCCAAAAATCGAGATGCTTATTAGCATGTGAGCTGTCGATTCTTTGTTTTCTTTTTAGCTTTAAATCGTGTCATTTTTTTGCCCGTTATGCTTTATTCTTCTCTCTTTCACCTTTCTTCTTTCGAATTACCAAACGCCATTTGTTTTGCTGCATAGTATTTTTTCTTCAAGATTTTTTTTCTTCGCTTTCTCATCATAGTTTAATCATTAATTTCTCCATGGCATTCCAACAAAATAAATTAGATTTTTGATTAATTATATTGCTTGCTTTGATAAAAAATTTGTCACATTATAGACGGCACAAGTTTTAATAAAATGTAAGTAGAGTTGTGAGTGAAGTAACTAAGGGTCGCATTTTGAATGTGAGTGGAATTATGTGGACCCTTATACTACTATAAATGGAAATTACCGAAAAGAAAATTATGGAAAATTTTTCGTTGATGGAGGAAGTATCATGTATGTGATTGATACTTTCGAGATCTGCAAGCCAATTTTATCACATTATGGATGATACAAGTTTTTAATGAAATGTAAGTGGAGTTGTGAACTTGTGAGTGTATTAAGGGTCACGTTTTAAATGTGAGTGAAATTATGTGGACTTTATTACTATAAATAGAAATGATAATTTTTTTATGGACTGACACGAGAAAATTGTAGCAAATTTTTCGTTGATGGAAGAAGTATCATATATGTTTGTGATTGATACTTTCGAGATCTACTAGCTAAGTTTATGTATCCATGAAATTAATAGGTTATCGTCTAATGTTATTGTGTTTGTGTCCTTATCATGTTGATTCAATAATTTCGTGTTATGTTCGTGTCGATTTGTGTTGTTTTCATACAACCCGATAACAATCCAACATGCATAAAGTGCTTAGCATTTATTTTCCTATATCAGTATTAACCATTATTGGAATAAAGATAAATATATACTATTAACAAATACTCCCTCCGTCCGTCAAAAGTATTCCACTTTGGCCGGGCACGGAGTTTAATAAAATGTGTGATGATGTTGATGTAGTGGAGAAAGGGTCCCACCACTTTGTGAGATGTGTGATTGAGATTGAATTTGGGGTGGGTTTTTTGTAAATAAAGAGTGTTTGTAAGGATAAAGTATAAAGGTGGATGGTGGGACCATGGCTTAAAAAGGAAAGTGGAATACTTTTTGCGGACGCCAAATATAGTAATTGTGGAATACTTTTGGCGGACGGAGGGAGTATTAATTATTAAATCTTGACTAAAAAATAATAAACCTTAAAATTGAAAAGTTAAAACTAGAAAGTAATTATATACCATAATTGGGTATAATCAACAAAATCAACAACTGCAAATCTAACTGAAAACACAAAATTGAAATTTAAGAATAGGTAGGTAGATTTCTTTTTTCTTGAGTTTGAATCCTGCTATCTTCACTGTTTGGATGTCTGGAATGATACAAAACTACATGTTTCTGAAAGTGGTACTTAAATGTGCAGCCAGCTCCAAAAACGTCGCCGTCGACCCAAGGCGGGAAGAAGTGGTGCGTGCCGAGGCCGGAGGCGACCGACGCCCAGTTGCAGGCGGACATAGACTATGTGTGCAGCCAAGGTGTGGACTGCAGCCCTATTCAGGCAGGCGGCGCTTGCTTCAACCCGAACAACGTGAGGGCTCACGCGGCTTTCGTCATGAACTCTTTCTATCAGAAAGAAGGCCGTCACGACTTCAACTGTGTTTTCTCTGACTCTGCTGTCATTACCACTACTGATCCAAGTATGTTTCTCTACTCCTTTCCTCCAAATGTTTTGATCATTAACATAGTAATCTAGTTCATGACAAGGATAATTTGGTTTAGTTTTCATTTTACTACTGATTAATTTCTGTCATTTGAAAAAAGTCTCACATAGTAAGTGAAGATATTATTCTCCATCCATCCCACTTATAATGGCGTAATTTCCTTTTTAATTTATCACATTTCTAATGGTACATTCTAAAAATAGTTTGTGGTCCCTACTCACTTTATACATATTAAATAAGCGGTCTCTACCCAATTTACACTTTTTTTTGAGGAAATTCAGTTTACACTCTTAACACCTTATTTTTAATCTATGTGCCCAAAACGAATGTGTCATTATAAGTGGGACGGAGGGAGTGTATTATAACTATTGCTATTATAGTTTTCTTAACATAAGGATGAATATAATATTTGAATTATAAATTTATCATGTAAACGGGAGGTTGCATAATCTACTCAGTTTTGTGGATTAGACTTGATTTAGAAAATGTTATATGGTTTTTAAAATAGTTAATAACCTCCCTAAAAATAAGTTCTTTAACTCCAATTTATTTTTCATGATTTTATTAGTAGTAGTAATAATTTTACAAAAATAACAGTATTGTAATTTGTTATTTTTCACTAACTTTTTCAATTTTATATTTTATCGATTTTGTCTCTCTAATTCACGATTGTCTTTTTAGCTTATAATCTCAGTTACCCAAACACTTGTTAGATAAAAAATAGTAAGGCTAATCCCGTGTTTACTTTGATGGATTAGAACTTTAATTTATCCCAAGAGTCCAAGACCCTTGATTACTTTTATCATTTAAGCTAATTTTGTTTGATTCTTATCCCATTGCAAGTGTAAGATTGAAATAATTCTATTTTTTAGAATAAAAATATTTAATCATGCATCTTGTTAGTCATCCAAAATAAACGCCCTCTTATAAGCTTAGCTAAATACCCCCTTAGTTTCTTGATATATTGTTCGATTGGGCGGGCTCGGGCTCGGTACTTGCTTAGTCTTGGATAGTGCCACGTAGAATTAATCTTACTTTATGAGTATTGGTCTCTCCCATAACAAAATTAATGAGAAGTCATACCAGTTCGATATCGATTAATGTTGGGCCACTTTAATTGATGTTGAGTAACCAAACACTCCCCAAAAATATGTAAAATCTCGAGCCCATTGGATATGTATAGTTAGCATATTTTGGTTTTCATTTTTGCAAAAATATGATTTGTTTTACTAAGATGTGTGGTATGTGTTTGTTGCAGGTAATGGTCCTTGCAAATACATCGCTTGATTCCATTAGCAGGAAAGGAAATTTTCTCTTATTAGGGAAAATAACATTTATTTGTTAGTTTAGGCCTCTCTATTTATCTTGTAATTTATGTATCATTCTCCACTCTCTTTCCCCTAAAAAAATAAGAAAAAAGATATTGTATGAGTGGGAGAAATATTTATGTAGAAAGTATGGTATGAGTTTGATTAATTGGGTATTGCCAAATTTTTTCCGCTAGTATGCCTTCACTAATTAACTAATGAGTGATAATTATTGAGCTATTAATTTAATTTGATGCATGGTTATTTTCGTGTGATAATCGATTTGGCTGAAATGATGTCGTTTCATAATTGAGTAATGGTAAATTTAGTTTGAATTCTAATTGATTTTACTAATGGTAGTTGAATTCTAATTGATAGTAAAATCAGAGTAAATTAACATTTCAATAATTACCCAGATAAAATTTGGTGAAATTTAAGAATTTGTAAGTAATTATCTTTTTCATGAAATTGCTAGTGCAAGAGTTTGTGTTATCAGACATCAAATTGCCTGTAGAGAACAATTTTTTGAGGGTAAATATTGCTTTAAATAAATTTTAATTATTTTTTGCACTATTAATTATGTCGTATATTATCAAAATTATTTTTGTAAGACAATATTTGGTTTATGATTAAGAGCATCCATAATGTAGAGCTCACTCTCCACAATGGGAAAACCCACCCCTTGACTCTTTAATTTCTATCTTCATTTCCTATTTAATTTTATTGTTGTTTTTAATTAAAATTAACATTAAATTTAACAACTTAAAATTCATTAAATTAAAAATCAAACATTATATTAAATAAAAAAAGTGAAAAATATAGAAACATTAAATTCAAATCTGCATTTTTTTTTTAAATCGCCTAAAAAAATCTAATTGGGTGCATGCTTTGAGCCCAGAGCATGGAGGGGGCAGGCTCGCGAGCCTGCGGTGCGGCAATGGGGGCCTCAAAAAATGGGGGCTCGAGCCCAGCAACGAGCCCCCCATTGCTATGCTCTAAGGCATGAAACAAAATTTAACTACAATACTTAATAATATTAGTTAATATTCCCCACCGGAATAATTAAAAGTGACTTTTAATTTAGAAATAAAAGGTGCCGAAAACCCTAGACAAACATTATTCAACTCAAAAAGCTGAAGCATCAATTCCATCACTTAGATAAAACCCAAGAAAAAATATAAACTTGGGAAAAAGAATAGCTAGATCAAAATATATATTATCAAAAGATTAATGGTCGAAGCATCAATTCCACCACTTAGTTATCAAAATATAATTATGTAACGTGTTTGAGTTATTTGGTGACGACAAAGTTATTGAAATTATTTCCGAACTCTAGCATTGGGAAAGAATATATATCGAAGTTCCAAATGTTGCATCTTTGGTTATGGGCTTCTTATTTTTTTTAGTATCAATTAGAATTTCTATAATGTGTGATTCTTCCTACGTGCAATCAAAAATTAATAAATACACTATACTTCTGAACTTTTCTCGAATTTTTAGCCTTTATTAAGTCGAATTTGAGAAGATCCCTCGTTTAAAAAAGAAAAATAAAATAAAATAAAATAAAATCGCTCATTTTTCTATTATGGTGTGTTCTCGTTAATTTATAATTTATTATCACAAAAGGATGGATAATCAAAATTTGTCTTTAAATGTTGTCTTTCTTTTCTCTCATTTTCTACAAACCATTTTTCATTTCTTCTTTTCACTTTAAGGAGGGATAATATTATCACTCTATTTTTAGTGTGATAATACTATCCCTCGTTAAAGTGAAAAAAAAAGGAATAAAAAATGGTGAAATTTTCTTTTCTAGAAAATGAGGGAAAAGAAAAAAGGCATTTAAAGTCATAAATTTATGTTATCCTTTATTTTCTCATGATAAATTTATCAATCAAAGAAAACACATCCTTAAGATAAACATCAAATTAAGAATATCAATGTTTATCAAATTAAGAATATCAATTTTTATCTCAACTTTCGATCGCTAATTTATATTTATGATTTTGCTCAAATATTAGAACAAAAACTGATATTTACCCTTTTTAATTATTTGAGCTTTTGGTGTACATGGAGCTCAAGTTGTCATCATAGTGGAATTTTAAAAAGCTCGACTTCACCTTTTATGTAAAACCTATGAATTGATTAGAGAGTATAGCTTGTTATATATCGTGTTTACTTAGAGTTGGGCTATCAATCATATTAAAAAAAAAAAAAAAAAAGCTATAAAGGAGAAGAAAAGAGAGTAGTAAAATAATAATTAAATAAAAAAAATAGATGTTTATAATGATAACATTGTACATCCGACTCTTAAAATCTCCCATTACTTAGTTGTTTGATATTTTTGAAAAAACAAATAAACCACTCTCATTTATCAATAATAAAAAAATCCACAATCATTATCACAATTTGGAGAAACATATTTAGCTGTAGAAAAGCTATATTTTATACTGATTAATTAATTAATTAATCTAAGTGAATGCGACAGCATGCTTGCTTTTAGACTTTTAGTTGCATAGATAATTAGTTAGATAAAATAGTAGTTGCATAGATAATTAGTTAGGTCCATTTAATTAACAGTTGAATCTTTATTTCTTAAGATTGTAAAATAATCCAAATTTGCTGAGCAATTAGAGGTGACATGGAATCCAATTCTAATTGTACTAGTTGAATTCAATCAAAATCTTTTATCTCTAATCCACCAAGACCTGTCAAATTCAATTATAATCAAACCAAAATTAAAGATAATTAATTATTACCTATCCACTAGGCCACAATATTTAATTAATTGATTTATGTATTAAGGTACCCACTTGATGACACGTAAGAGCTTTTCAGTAATTATGAAATTAAATTAGGGATGTCAATCGGATCAATTATAATCGAACCTCAACTATTTCAATTCTATTTAATTGAATTTAAAGTTTTCGATCCTAATCTTAAGCCTTTAATTTTTGGGTTAATTCGATTTTTATGATTTTTTTTAGAGAAATTTTTATGATTTTTTTTTAGAGAAATTTTTATGATTTTTTTTAATATAGTAGTATTTAGCTAGACTATTAATGTTTCCGAATCCTTTGTGTGCAAAATGCCAAATTAAATTATGTGAGAAAATTTTGTCTATGTGGGATAGCTAGAAACATTATAATTTTGAATTTTGTCTATGTGGGATTGGTAGAAACATTTTAATTTTGTTTCTTCCTTTCTTGGCCCCATTAGAACTTGGTAATCATAGCGACTGCTTCCAACACTAGAAAAGAAAAGTCTGCTTTTTACAAGATTTGATGTATTTTATGATAAATAAATAAAAAAAGTTTTAAGTTATTTCTTCATTTTGATCTTCCACCATTTTATTTTTCCATCAATCCTTGAATGCCAACATAATTGGGGAGCACAAAATTCAACCCTAATTAAAATATCGCATGAAAAAGAAGCATTTAATTAGTTCCATTTCAATTGATTTATCAAGATACATAAGAATTCAGAATTTGATAATAGGGTAGACGGAAAAATACACTATTAATTCAACGACGGTGCTCATACCACCGTAGTGTGATCGAAGGAGCCATGAAGGGAAAGTGGAGGAGAATGATATTAAAGTATTTCAGTCGAGCTCTTTGCTAGCATGGCACACTTCACAAACACAATAAATTTATTTTAATTTTTTTAATCATTTATGCTAGGCTAATTTTGAATTTGCCTTAATATAATACACATATATAAGAAAAACTTTACTACTTACATTAGGCTGGAGCCTGGTGCGGGCCCTTAATAGATCTACCCATTTCTAAATTAAAGTTATTTAATTTGGATATTCGACATTATGATATCATTTCTTCTTTACAAATACTCTTGTGCAATCGGTTGCACCGTGCAACTGGTTTCCAAAATGACACTACTTCATTTGGGAAATGACACTTGTACATTTCCGAATGACACTACTTCAACATACAAGTGACACTTGAAGATCTCCAAATATCATTTGTATGTTGAAATAGTGTCATTCATAAACCAGTTGCACGGGAGAGTGTCTCTTTCTTCTTACGGCTTAATTGTTAGTTTTTGTTTACTATTCCTTTAATTCCGGACAAGTTTTCTTAAGAGAAAAAATGTTTAGGATAAATAGCAAAAAATAATCTTGAACAATTTAGTATTATCAGGCCAAAAAAGCTCTTGTCTAACTCAATAAGGTAGTAACTCCAAATTAATGTTGTAAGTTATCCCACTTTAGCTCTCTATTCCACCCCACTAAATGTAATATCCTAATTAATAAGTTTCTCGAATGTTTGTATATAAATATGATATACTTCATAGTTAATTAGCAACTTTTGCCCAACCAAATAAGATGTTATTCATCTATAGAAACAAATGGAATAAATTGGATTTGTCCCAATTAATATTTGGTTTGAGCATCAAAAACTCTTTCTTGTAAAATGTTATTGATTCTTTTCTTACCAATGTCATGTGAATTACATTTTCATTTATTTATTCTAGTAATTTGATTAATTCATTATACATTTCATGTTATGATATGTATCTTATATCTCAAAAAAAGAAAGTAGTAATATGTATAGTTTTTCTTATACTAGAATTATCAAGTAGATTTGTATTATTTTCCCTACATATGTCATTTTTTCTTTTGATTTGAGTGAAAAGATTTTAATGAGGTGCGACTCCGATAACCCGATTTCAAAGATAAATCAATAACAATTTCATAATTACTTTTTAACGGTAATTCAAACCATCAATTTAATTGTTAAAAGAAAACGTCTTATCAAATGAATTTCGCTTCAGCGAGTCTCTACAAGTTGTGGCTGCGTTGCCTAGAGAGTTTTTCCAAAATCAGATCCAACTTAGAAATTACCCTAATCTTTATCATTGTACATTGAGAATTGCATGATTCTATCCTATATCTATAAATGAATAATTCTTTCGGGTAGAGAGCTTTCCTTAATAGGGCGTGAGATTGTGGTCCTAATTCTCTATAATTGTGTCCATAATAATGTAGATCTTTGAGGGCTATTTTTTTTTCAATAAATCTATGCAGCCACACACACACTAATAAAATAAGGATAATCCTCATTTATTTAATTTATTTTTTTAATAAAAATAGGATTTAGTTATTTTATTATATTCTCTACATTGTACTTATTTTTTTTAATTTTTTTTGCATTTTTTATTTTTAATTTATTTTTTAATAAAAATAAAAAAATTACCAAAACATTGCAAAAAAATTTACTATAATGTAGATAATATGATAAAATAACTAAATCTTATTTTTATTTTAAAAAATAAGTTAAATAAATTAAATTATTTTCTATTCAAGTAAATTGTGGGTAGCTACAACGTGGCTGTTTAGCATTACTCATTTTTTTTACTAGCATTCTTATTTAATAATTATCATTTTTAATTCGTCCACACATCAATATTTGTACTTTCATATATGGCATAAATATATAAGGAGGAGTTATTGTGAAAATCGTATTTTTACCAACAAAATTGAGAATATTGCAAATTTGCAATTAAGTGTAAAATTACTGCATTTGCCGTGAAATGAAGTGCACTAGAAAAATGAAATTTTTGCTTTCTTTAAGATTCGAATCTACATATTACATTTATCCATCAAGAATTCAAGATAATACATTCACCGTAAATCTTCATGACCAAACTACTGAAAATAATTCCACTCTCATTTTAAATAAAATTCTGATTTGAACCTCCACCTATTTTATTTGAGAACACAAAACATTCAAAAAAGATAGAGAAACATTTATAAATAGCACCCATATTTTTTTGAGCTGGATAAATAAAATTTTAAAAAACACTTGGACCATTCATTCAAATTTGAAATACTTAACCTTCGATATTAACCATCCCACCACGAGATAGACTACGTATACTTAAATACTTCCTTCGTCTCACTTTGTACATTTACTTTGCGCACAAAAATTAAGAATAAAGCGTTAAAAATGTAAAGTGGATAGAGAAAATACTGATCGCTTATTATTTTTTAAAAATATCATTATAAATGAGACAAATTAAAACTGAAAGTGCGTCGAAATAATTATTTGGTAACTACTTTTTTCTTTATATTTGAGGAATTTCAGTAACAATTTCTTTAACTCTATTTCCACCAGTACTAGTGTACCCCAAAAATATTTAATGTGTCTGTAACCTAAAAAAATAATTAAATCAGCATAGTTAGGAAATATTCATTAAAATCCATAAATGAAAGTTATATCGTCGGCACAGTTTATTGCCAAAGATCTGTTATCACTCTCATCAATCATCACTTTTCATCTTCCTCCAAAAACAAAAAACAAAAAAAAAATCACCACATTTCATCACTTCTCCCACCCCTCCGCCGCCGCCCGCCGCCGCCTCATGGAAGAGAAAAAATCCAAAAGCAACAAAAATAAGAAGCCGAAGCACCAGCACCCCAACGACCAGACCGCCGCCGCCAAAACCGACCTCTCCTTCAAGCCCTCCGCCGACGTCAAGGGCCTCCGCTTCGGCGGCCAATTCATCGTGAAATCCTTCACCGTGCGCCGCGCGCGGCCGCTGGAGCTCCTCCGCCTGCTCGCCCTCCCGCCGGCGCGCGCGGCGTTCGCCTCCGCCGCGGCGTACCTGCCTACGAACTTCACGATCCTGGCGCACCGCGCGTGGCACACGCTCACGCTCGGCCTCGGCACGCGGAAATCGAAGGTGGTGGTGTTCGTGTTCGAGTCGGAGGCGATGCGCGCCGCCGTGGAGCGGCTCTGGCCGGCGGAGATCCCGCTCGGCGAGGTCAACCGGAAGCTGATCCGCGGCCTCGCCGGCTGCGAGATGGCGCGATTCAAGTTCCGGAAGGGCTGCGTCACGTTCTACGTCTACGCGGTGAGGAGGATTGGGGATTTAGGGTTCGTCTGCGCCGAGGATCTGAGGAGCGTACTGCAGGCCGTGGTGGCGCTCAAGGATTTCATCGATCACACGGCGATGCTCGCCCTGCCGGAGCAGAGGAGCATCGGCTGCGCGCCGCCGCTCGCCGTCGCGCATTGAGATTTAGGCGTGTTGCGGTTTTTGTTTAATTAATTACCATTTTTTTTTTCTCCTTCTTTAAGTATTCGAGATTTTCTTTTTGAAGGATTTGACTGACGATATATAATTTTTTTTTTTCAATTTCTCTTTTGTAATTGGCAAGGAGGTGGTGGAATTTTTTGTAAAAATGGTTACATAATTTTTTAATTTTTATTTTTGATGTAAGAATGGATAAATTGTGGATTTAATGTGGATATAGGTAAGAAAAGAGGGGAGCAATATGTTGATAACAATACAAAAATTAGATTTATCTTATAAAATAAGATTATTAAAGATTAATAATTTATTGTAGAAAATAATTAATTAAAAATAAAATTTTATTTATAATATATATTTAAATTCATTTAAACCATTTATACATATGTGTTATCTATACATGAAAAGCATTTAAATGTGAACTCCATTAAAGCATGAATGCTTGATTTTGAATCTCATAAGGCAAAAAAATTATTTTTCAATATAGTTAATTCAAAATGATGAAGAGTGATTTATAGATAAAAATAATAGAAAGTGGTTGAGTCCATAACTTTATGAGATATAGACAATTTTCTATCCTTAAACAAGTCATTATCAATAAGAGAAACAAAAAAGAAAAGCGAGTCATTATCAATTTTGGAACAGGTCAGTATCAATGAGAGAAACAAAAAAAATAAAGTGAATCATTATCAATGGGGTCAGAGAGAGTATTGTTTATGTGAGATAAGATGATTTTATTTTTTGAAACAAATCATTATTAATGAAAAAGATGAAATAGGAACGTGAGTCATTATTAATGGGGCGGATGGAATCTCATCTTAAATGCGAATCTTGTATTTTAATTAATTTTGATATCATATTATGAGTTTAGATTAAAATATTTGTTCAGCCGTTAATCGATTAGTTTTTGGTTTTAGAAATAGCCATTAATTGAATAATTATGGAAAAAGCAGTGACCAGCACATCTTTCCCTAAATCACTAAGTATTCATTTCAAAATTGAATCAGTAACTGTCGATATATATTCTATATTATCTTGCATCAATAAATCCCAGTTGAATATTCTATTCTTAAATCTATTCTAAATTTGTGCCTTCTGCAACGAAACAGTTAGCTTGTACAAGTGCATTACTGCAAAATTGTAAGAAATCAAAAATGTCATTTTCATACCATAAAGTAAATTAAATATCTAAACAAATAAAAATAAAAATTACACAATATCGATGATATATGATCCAATAACCTATTGTGCTAATTAGTAATTGGAGAAAGAAAAAATAATATTAAAAAAATGGTGTCTGTTTTCTTTAGTGTTTATATATGTTGGTAAAGTGATGGGAAAAAGAGTTGGCATCCATAAAAAAAAAAAAAAAAGGATTTGCTAATTGACTTGTTTTCGATCATCAATTGCAAATTGGTGGCCTCACCTAACTAACGATGTTTGCGCTATAAAAAAAGAGCTTATTTCATTTTTATTTATTTTTCCTAACAATTTATTGTCACTGGCTGGCGCAAGAATCACTAGAAAGCAGCATTCCGGCAGTAAAGGATGAACGGTCTTTTTCCTTTTTACTGTGTCATTTGTATGTTGAAGTAATGTTATTGAAAATATTAAAGTGTCATTTGTATGTTGTAGTAGTGTCATTCGGAAAACTAGTTTCGAATTAGAATTATTAAAGGTATTTAAATATATTCAAATAAGCAACTCGCACGCAGACGGGACCTTTACACAACACAAATTGAGAAAATAACTGCACACAGGCGATGAGACCACTACCCATACAAAAGTGGAAAATTACACCGCTCGCAGGCGATATTGAACCCAAAAACATATCTCAAATGAGAGTTTTTTAGTGCCTCGATTTTGGCACTGAAGCTAGGCCTCATTGGTCCTATCGGACCAATTTCAACAATGTATGTTTCAAATTTTGCAACTTTTTTCATGTATACAAGTAGTGTAGGTGAATTTCATAATATAACACTTAAAAATGAGCAAAAAAAAAAAAAAAAAAAAAACTCTATAATATAGCACTTCTTTGAAGATGGAGGGAGTGGATGAATATCGTAAACGACACATATTATAGATGTCCAATTCTGTGATGCCCAAAATTTGAATGTTGTATCGTAAATAATTTTTTTTTAATCCTACTTTTTATAAGTATTCACAAAAAATATCCCGATCCACCATTATTTTTTATTAAAGAGTTAATACCGTAAAAAATCATGAACTTTGGTGCGATTTCAAAACTTTCCATGAACTATTTTTTTTATCCAATTTTCCATGAACTTAAACGCCTGAACAATTTTTCCACGAATTTTTCCTCCGGTGAAACTCCGGGCTGACATGGCAATGATTTGGCAATACGAGCTGATGTGGACCAAAAATTGCCACATGGAAAATAATATTAAAAAAAACAAAAAAGCTAATTCTTCTTCTTCCTCACCCTTCTCTCTCTCCCTACGTTCCCTCTCTGCTCTCTTATCTCTCTCTCGCTCTCCTCCGGCGGACTTCGCCGGTTTTCGCCGACTCCGGCGCCGCGAGGCCGGCGCCTTTTCTTCTCCCTCTTTCCTTCCTCCATTTTTCCCACCGGCCAAACCCTAATTTCAGTCGCCGCCCACCTGCCGCCGCACCAGATCCGGCGCCCCTCCCGCCGCCACGCCAGTCGCCGCCCTCTCCGCTCTGCTCCGATTCGCGACCTTTACCACCACCACACCAGATCCACCACCACACCAACCCTGCAGATCCGCCGCCTCCTTCACCACCGCCTCCGGCACCAAACGTCTGCTGGTTCCATAGAATTCCTCGCCGGTGGTGAGAGACGAGGGCGTGAAGGGGCCGGCGAGAAGGAAAAGGGGTACGAAGGCACCAGATCCGCCGCCCCTACGCTGCCTTTCCCCACCACCACACAAGATTCGCAGCGTCCCTGCCCCCAATTTAAGCAGACGATTTAGTCGCGGAGGAGACGGAGGAAATCAAAGCAATTAATAGGTGAACTCTGGCCCATCCCTTGCTCCGATTCGCGGTAGGCAGCGGCAATAGCTACGTCTCATCTTCAAGCAGCAGCAGCTCCGATTCGCGGCGGCGGCGGCGGCGTCAATTCCAGGAGAGAGAAAGTGGAGAGAGAGAGAAGAGCGAGAGAGACAACACACATGAAAAACGACGTCGTTTTATCACACCTAAACGGCGTCGTTTTATTAATCGTCCGGCAATTCCACGTCATTTTTCCAGTAACTTAAAATGTGCCATGTCAGCTTTGAATTTGGGGATTTTAGAAATCATGGAAAAATTGTTCAAGTCCTTAAGTTCATGGAAAATTGGATAAAAAAAATAGTTCATGGAAAGTTTGGAAATCGGCCCAAAGTTCATGGTTTTTTACGGTATTAACCCTTTATTAAATTAACACAATACTACATAAAATGAGACATCTTCTCTATTCACAATATATTAATCTAATATTTCTTAGAATTCGTGCTAGAAACTCAAAATTCATTAATTTTTTAAAATAAATACTCCCCCCGTCCCATTAGTAGTGTCCCACTTTACTTTTTGGGTTGTCCCATTAGTAGTGTCTCATTCCCGTTATGGCAATATTCTCTCTATATATCTAATATTTAAATAATTTTCATCAACCACTTTATCTATTTTCTACACACTCCTTAATCTTCGTGCCAAAAAAAATAAGACACTACTAATGGAACGGAGGGAGTAATAAATTAGTACGATCACTCAAATTGGAGACACATTTATTACTATAAATGAAAAATTAATTAATACTAAAAGAAAAGGAAACTTGAGTATTGGGGGAAGAAGAATGGCGTCAGTGATAAGGCAAGAGTGCGTACAGTTCTTTCGTAAATTGAGCCGAGAATTGTTGGTTTGTAGCTCGTGAACTTCAAGCTTTAAATAATTTCACGTTTGTCTCACACTAATAAATAAGCTTTAAATAACGCTTAAATAGAATAGACGAACATGAATTTTTAGATATTTTTTACTCCCTCCGTTCACAAAATGAGTACCCATATTTTCTTTTCCGTCCGTCCACGAAATGAGTACCAATTTTTCTTTTTGACAAGTGTACCCCACAAAACTTTTTAATTAATACACTAAAAAATGTGGGACCCTTATTCTATTCACACTACACTCAATATATTTCTTAAAACCCGTGCCGTCCACAAATGGGTACTCATTTCGTGGACGGAGGGAGTATTTTATATGGAGTATAACTGTATAAATACTCCCTCTGTCCCTCAAAACTTGATCATTTTTTTTTGACACGGATATTAAAAAATTATTAATATTTAGTATGTTAAGTATAATATGTGAAAAAGTGAAAATGTGAAGAAAAAAAAAATGTCATATAAGAAAAGTGATCAAGCTTTGCGGGACGGAGGGAGTATAAATCTTACTTCTAAATACACGAAATTTTAATTTATTAGTATGACTTTGCAAATAATATACTCCATCCGTCTCAAAAAAACATGAGCATTTGTAAGTGGCACGAGTTTTAAAAAAAAGTTAGACAGAAGTGTATTGTGAGTGAAAAATAGGTCCCACTTTATGAAAAATAAAGAGATTTATGTTTTTGTTAGATGCCCCAAAACGGAAAAAATGTTTTTGTTAGATAGTGTACAAAAGTAGAAATATTTATGTTTTTGTTAGATGCCCCAAAACGGAAAAAATGTTCATATTTTTAATGTTCACGACTCAACTGCGAATTCACAGCTCGAAACCCAAATCATGTGAAACTACATTTCAAACCATTAAATCGACCTGAATAGTAAAATCGTCTTGAATCATGAACTCATAGCTCTTTGAATTTTAAATTACGAAAAATAAAACTTTAAACGATTATTATAATGAAATGACAATTTTGACTTCCTTCAAAAATATTCATTCATCAAAATATTAATATTCTAAGAAAACTAACCATGCACACAATATCAACTGAAAACTCAAAAATAAATCTCATGAAAATACTTGAGAGGATAAAAACAAAATACAATACATTATTTGACAATGTAAATTAGAAATATAAAATTAGTGTAAGCTTATTAAATTTAAAAAAAATATATATACACACATCATTAAATAAGAGGCCTCATGACAAATGCATTATTGTGTCTGCTATAACTCTACGAGGTTCATTTTTTTGTAATATAGCTGTTAATGCATTATCTCCCCTCGTTTTTTCTTAGGGTAAAAAGTTATTAATTGTCTTTTATACTTTTTAATTAAAAATAAATTTAATTTCCTATCCTCCAATGATTAAATTGCATATATATGCTTAGCTAATAGCTAGTTACTAAGGTTTCAATATACCTTTCCTTCGTGAACATCTAAGCAGTGAAATCCTTTATTTTAAGTACTATTTCTTTTTAATTCTAAATTTTAATTTTTTCTAAATTTTTCATTTTATGCCTTTTTAATTCTATGTTTTATTTCCAATAATATCAATCAATTAATGCGAATGTTATAATAACATAATTCATGCCAATAAATTAATCCAAATTACTATTGTATCTGTGCTGCTTCATTTAGCCTTTCAATTAGAAACCAAAGTTTTAATCTCTATCTTAAATCTAGATAATACTCTATTCGTCCATATAAAATTTGTCATAATTTTTTTTCTCGATACGTCCACAAAAATATGCCACTTTCATTTATAATAATAGAATCCACAGTACCCCACACATTTAAAGTGAGACTCTTACTCCACTAACAACTTTTATCACATTTTATTAAAACTCATGTCGTTCACAATGTCACATTTTTTTGTGGACGGAGAGAGTATTATATTTTCAGTTCAGTTCGATTCATTTACACTTTGTATCAATATAAAAAAATTAAAGAATGTATGTGTTGACTTAGTAGTAGAGTGATAAACATTAAGGTCGAAAATTTCAAGTTCGAGCCCACCGTCATACAGTCTTACAAAAAATTATATATCCAACAAAAAATAAAATAAAATAAATAAAAGAAGGGGCAAGAGAGAGTGGGTGGGCTCAAGAGAAATGAATGATTAAAACCCTAAAAAGAGTAGTGGATGCAATAATGGTGTGTGATGGAGTTGCAAAAGCTGTAATTGAAAGGGGCCTTGCATTGGAGTTTATTTATGGTCTACAATCTTTCAATCTTGTACCAAATTTTGAAAAAAGTAGAAAACAGAAGATGAAGCTTATGACTTTTTTCGCCTTTATTTGTTTCGCTGCATTGGATTGAATCATGATATTGTGCCCACTTTTGTCTCCCAAACACATGAATCCTCCCACACCTCTTTATGCCACCTTTTATAAAAGGAAAATAATAATAATAAATAAAATCAACAAATCATGGAATTTATAAAATTTATAATGAGCTCTCCACCACCATATGCTCATGAAAAAATAAGCTCTTCTTGTGGTGATAGAGTGATTAATATATACAAAGAAAATTGTTAATGAAGCCTAATTCAAGCGGTAAAGTTGAGGCGCCTAAACACTCTTATTTGTGAGAGGTCTTGGGTCCAATTCCGCCTGCGTACGGTATAGTTTTCCCACCTTTGTATTGGTAGGTTCGAGTAGTTTCCTTTGTGAGAGGGCGGTGCATGCACTTTTCTCGCCTTTGTGTGAATAGTTTCGGGTAGTTTTTTTTTGTGAGAGGTATTGAGTTCAATCTTGTCCACCTTTATGTGGATAGTTTCGGATAATTCCCCATTTTTGTTAGTGATTCCGCCTACGTGAAGAAAATTAAATTCAAATTAATTGTATCATTCAATCTTTAAAATTTATCTTATAAAAAATGATAGTTCAACAATTGCTATTAATTAAAGTGACAGCTCTTGTGAGTATACCTTAGACACTTCATTGATTGAATGCAACAGATTTTCCATTAAACTATACTCTCTCAAACCTGCACTCTCATTTGAAATATCTCAAAATTATAGTATTAAGATATTTCAAATGGGACGGAGGAAGTATTTCTTAATATGTCAATTTATCATGTACGACGAGAGAGAGAATTTATTTAGTTTTGAGAAAATAACAATAGTTAATTATATTTAATATATTAATCATTTTTTTAATAAATTATACAAATAAATATCATTGAGTTGTAATACAGTGGCAAAGTCGACTCGGGGGTTCAACTTTTTTTTTTTCAATAAAATTATTAATTAAATTAAAAATAAACAATAATCATTAACACAATTATAATATCAATTAAATTATAAAAAGTAGCATTCAAACTGACTTTCAAGTTAATACAAAACAACTTCGAAAAATTAAGACGGGTAAAACTTTGCAAGACGAAATAACTTTCAATATCAAATTCAAAAAATATTGAATCCCTACTATGCAACCATGACATATTGACATACATAAATTAATTGTGTGTTCAATTCATCAAAACGTCGATTCAATTCTAAAACATGCATGTCAATCACAGTATAAAATAGCTCGACTTATATATTCGTAAAATTACAAAAATACCCTTCCTTTTTTTGAAAATTTTAGGGAAGTCTAGTGACCCCCCTCAGTCCACCCTAGCTCACCCACTATATATTTATATATATTATATCGATTGGGCCATAAAGTATAATTGAAGATGCCCTGTATAAGGAATTTTTATTTTTATGGAAATGTATAAGGAATATTTTTAAGCTTTAACTGTATCATGTACTGAAATTCAGCAAGCATAGCACGTTGAGGAATAGTTGATGGTGCAGACGAGGAATTCCCAATAAGTGATAATATGCTTTTATTTTTTGAGAATTGGAAGTTACAAAATTTTGTATATATTTTGTTTAAGCCAAAACATTGTGCCAATTATTACGTAACAGCATCCACAACAAATCTCTCAAAATTTTACTCGTAAAAATACTCTTAAAGTCTTCCCTACACACAGCAGCTCTCCTATTTTTCATTATATATTTTATAAATTTAGGATTAGTTTTAAGGGGGTGTAAATTTTTTTGTGGGTCCAATTTAATATAGGTGATCTGCTGAATGATCATTTTATCTCACTTTTTATTATTTTAGCTCAAATTTAAAGTTATGATTATTTTTGAGAAATCTACTGTGGATGCTCTAAGCTGCTAATAACTAGTGTTAATGTTCACATGGAAAGGAGTTTACATGAGATCTCTTGTTTTTAATTTGAAATGAAAGCTTAGAAGCATAATATAAAATTAACATAATCAAAGGTATGGGAAGCAATCTTTCAATGGCTCGGTGTTAGCATGGCGCAGCCATATGACGTGCCCTCGCACTTCCAGTTCTTTACTAGTTTGAGTGGCCGGAAAAGAAATAAGAAGCTCTTGATGGTTCTTTGGTGTTGTACTACTTGGCTTATTTGGAAAATGCGGAATGCGAGTAGATTTGAGAACAAAAGATGGGAGAGTGCAAACTTGTTTGGAGAAATCAAAGCTAGAGTGTGGAGTTGGGGTAGAATTTTTGGTTTTGTTAATGATGGAGTTGGGTTTCATAGGTGGATGTCGAATGATGAATCCCCGATGATTTTGTAATCTTCTTGGTACTACTGGTGCCTTTTCGTTCTATAATATTTACTTTCCTTATCAAAAAAAAAACATAATCGATTGTGAGCACGAGTCAATGTGTCCGTTGCTGATTTAACAGTGCCACATGAGCAGAAGAACCTACTATTCAATCACTAGATATGTGTACAACTCAAATTATTATTGATACATACTAATTTTTAAAAAATAACACACGATCGCAGAAACAAAAAGAATATATAATAATTAATTATTTAATTGAGGTTTTGTCAAATAAAATCACGAATTATTTTAAAAATGTAATTTTAACGTGACTTTTAAAGTTTGGCGAATTAAATCACCGCCTTGTGAATTTTTGCAATTCTGTCCCCTCTAATTTTTTTTCCGCTCGTCGGAATGCTGAATTGAAGGTTATGTGGATTAGTAAAGACGAGATCATTTTTGTGAGTCCTAAACAACGCCGTTTCGTACAATTTCAATTAATTTTTTTTCTCAAATTATAAAGGGATTGTATCCTGTATCTGCATCCTGATCTTCAATATTTAACAATTTTATTGCAAACAATATTGTAACATGAATATAATGTGGCAAATCAATCCACGTAAATTCCAACTCAATAATTCAATTATCGAACAAATTAGGGAGACGTAATTACAAAAATTATAAAAGAGATGATTTAATTCGTTACATTTCAAAAATCATGTTGTTAAAATTATAATTTTGAAATAGTCGAAATTTTATTTTCTTGATTTGGGGGAGTTGGGGAGGCGGAGCAGTGAAGTTTCAACTCGAAACTTCACTGTTCACGTACAGGAGGTCGCACCGTTTGGTGTCCCCTTGGGGGAGAATAGTCCAAATTTTATTAAAATCATACTATTGACAATTGTAATGCAATTTGCCTTTTAATTACACCTTTTTAAGTAATGGTTGTTTTAGGCCTTTAGGATTTTGAAGGGACCCAAGCCCAAAAATTCCCCCATTTTACGAATATGAGGAAATCCCTAATTTTATTTGGGCTTCATTATCCATATCAATTTACGCATCATTTCCTTCAAATCGATTATGGCAGCTAGCAGTAGTAGCACCAGCTGATTCAGCCGATTCCCGGCGAAGAATTAAAGGAATTTGACGATGGAAACGAGAAAATTCGAAGCTCGGAAGCTGCTCAAGGACAGGAGGTTCTGGGTCGCCTCTTTCATCATTGCGTGGGCCGCTGCTCTCCAGGTTCTCCACCGCAGCAAATTCGGAAGAAAATGCGTGCAAAATGCTCCGATTATTCGATTTGATTTGTAATTTGTGCATATTTATTTCGCAGGGGCACATGATGTGGCTGCAGCGGCAAGATTCGTTCAAGCAGAAGTTTGGGGACCTCAATCCGGAATCTGATAACGAGAAGGCCGCCGATAAACAGTAATTTAATTTTTCCGTGAGTTCTTCGACTAATTGGACTGCGGTTGAGTTCGATTAGCTCGATCGTTGTGATTATTTTATATGTTTCGAATGCTAATTTGGAAGTTAATGATGATGATGTAGGAAATTTCTAGTTTGATTTTGGGTCGACTTGCTGAAACTATCTAGGCACAGTTGCAGATTTTGGAATAATTGTTGGAAATAATAATGATTTTAGCACGAAGTTATGCTTTTCATTATACCTTAGTTTAGTGAAGATTTCAATTAATATTGTGTATTAGTTATCTGAGTGAGTGATGCCTTTTGGTGGGATAGGGGTAGTTCAGCATAGGCCATTTTCATAATCACAAGGAATATAATACAATTGTGTTATAGAAGTTTGAGGTTTAGTTGCAGTTTTTAGTGATTTGATCAAGTTCATGGATGGAAGGATTTAGCTGGAGGATATTGCTCTACTTAGGAAATGTGAGAGTTCTTGTTCGTCTCATTCTGGAAAAATATTGTAAATGAGCAATGGAACCTAGGTATTGGAACAAGAAATTCTTCGGAATTCAGTCTCGGGTTAACTTTTGTTGATTATCCAAGTATAGTTTGGATGTCGAACTTGAGCTTTCCTATTCAAGGACAGCCATACCATTTCCTTTTAATTTCAGATTGAACACTACTCTTCTGAAGTATTTTGCAGCCCTGTAGTGAGTCAAGTATAGAAATCTAAAGTGTGTCATAAAACTCTGCAACCAACACTTAAGGCTTACCAGTTTTTAAACACATTTTCAGGGCACAAATGTCGAACTAAAAGTGGAAAAAACAATCTGAAATTGTTAGGTCCTTGTTAAAATATTTATGATCTATTCTCTTAGATTTGATTTTGGATGATGCACCCTGGAACTTTTGGTTTTTGTGATTAGCTTGATAAACTTATAAGACAATCTATCTTGATAAAAGTTCTTTTAAAACTCTAATTCTATGCATGGATGTTATTGGATTTCGATTCAAACAGGAATTAGCTTGTCAATAGATGAGCTGAGGGAATGTGGATGAGTGGTCATGTAGATGCTATATAGTACTCCCTTCGTCCACCAATTTACGACCCCTTTTTTTATTCGTCCAAAACTTGACCCGGTTCTATTTTTGGTAAGTACTCTTTATTTACCAATATTGTCATTCTTGACCCACCACTCAGTCAAATTAATTAATTCAAAACTACAATAAAGGTGGGACCTTTATTCTACTCGCAAGTCATAACACACTCAACTAATTTCTTAAAACTTGTTCTATTATGAAATGAGTCGAGAATTGGTGGACGGAGGAAGTATATACCTGATGCATTAGATATGTTTTCCATCACCTATCTCAATATGACTGTGGAAATATGAATCAAAGAAGTTGTAGTTAGATATGAAGGGAAACCTATGATAAGTAATGGTATTTGTACACAATTTATACTTCATATCTCCTTTCCTTCCATATTTGTTTGTACAGCCTAAAGGTATGTGTGTACAAACTTGTGGGATTGTCCTCCTTCTAACCCCCACCCTCTCTCAAAACATTTTAATATTTTTCTCTTAATAAAAAACTTTATAAATTTCCAAGTGTTGCTTCCTTTCATAGCACTTTGAATGAATGCTTGAATGATGATCTGATCGTTTTTCAGCCGAGTCAGGAATGCCAATATAATGTATAAAGCCATTTTGTTTCTCCAGGTGATCAAAACATGATTTGTGAGGTATGACCTTCTCAGTAGCTAGTCCGAGAGGATGATCAGTCCCATTGGAAAAATTTCCACAAGTGGTTAGTCTATGATAGAGACTTAAGTATTGAGTTGTAGCTTAGGTTCTATCAGTTGAATATATAATATAAAAAAATTATTAGACTTTTTTTATAGATTTTTTATCTACACATAAGCTCCCAAACATCACCGTTTCATCTAATAGTTTAGATTTTAATCTGATGTAAAATCTAACGTTTGAGAGCCGATGTGGAAATAAAGAAAATGATGTACTCCCGTCCGTATTCCTTTTTAGACCGTCCAACGAAAGTTGTTATGTTTCCTTATACGGCAAAAGTTTTTTTCTTTATTTACTTTTTCACTTTTTCACATGCCACATTTAATACACCACACTTAATACACTATAAATACTACTTTCTTAAATTTCGTGCCCAAAAAAAATTACTCATGTTTCACGGAATCACGGGACGAAGGGAGTAATTTTTTTAATTAGTCAGCTTCCTGCGAGCCACGCCACCCTTCAGTTGGCAGGAATTTCGACTTGGGATATAAACTGAACAAGATAGATAAGTTCATACTGTATTTGTAATTTTTGAAAATTTGAGCTAAAAAATTAAACATGAGATCAAACTTTGGACTATTTTTTTAATAATAACTCTAAATCCATTTGGAAAATTATCTATGTGGCAAGTAAAATAGTGAAGTTGCCATTGTAGCTTACACGCACCGAGTGACGACAACACACACACGAAGGCTTACTAGTCAAATGGAGTTCAAGAAAAACAGCTAAGTAATGTGTGTGTGTGTGTGTGTGTTTGTGTTGTGTATATGTATAAGCTTCTGTTTTTTTACTCGGTCACATTCTTGTGTTCATACCATACAAAAATTTTGGTCAATTTTCCATAAAAGCAAAGCCATGATTTCCGTGTGAACGTGAGCCCAATTTGAAACTTTGTTTTGGTTCTAGACTCTTATTTTTGACAAAATTTAATGATTAAAAAGTAGTAAAACTGATTGTTTCTGTATTACTAGGAAGCCTCTGCTTCAAATAAATAGATTCCTTGCAGAATTGAATATTAATATACTCCTATTTAGTGATCTTAGAAGTTAAAATTGGTTCGGTTTAGATGAATATTTGAGAATATATATTAATGATATGCTGCTTATCTTACGTGAGCATCGTTTACGTTTAATCTATGTTAGCATTATCCTTTTTTCTTCGATATGTTTATTTTACACCATTAATTTTCATGCAATTTGTAAATTTTTATGATAAACTTAATTGGGATAACGTGGTGAAACATAGTCAAAACGATCTCGTGAAACATCTTATCCACTTTACCAATAATCTTATCAAAGTTAGTTGCAAAATAATTTGAAAGCAAGTTTTGTTTAAAGAAGATTGCAATTAAAAAGTCTTGTTATAACTACAAAATATATCAAGATCCAAACTTTCTAGGCAATTGAACATTAAATATAAATATATAATCCCATTTAGTGATCTTAGAAATTAAAATTGGTTCCGTTTAATTGAATATTTGAGAATATATATAATGATATGCTTATTATTTTCCGTGAGCACCTTTTAAGAACATCGTTCACGTTTAATCTATGTTAGCATTAGGGGTGGAAAATCGGGTAGCGGGTATCGGGTATACCCTCACCCGTCCCGATACCCGCGCGGGTATCGGGTACCCGATACCCGCAAAATTCGGGTGGAGGGTCGGGTGCGGGTATCGGATCCTCAAAAATCGCGGGTAGAGGGTACCCGCGGGTATACCCGCGGGTACCCGCATACCCGCAATAAATATTTAAAAAATAAAATTAAATAATTTTATTTAAATATTAGGAATTAAACCAATAAATATTAGAAATTAAACCAATAATATTATGAATTAAACCAATAAATATTAGGAATTTTATTTAATAATATTAGGAATTAAACCAATTAGGAATTAAACCAATAAATATTATGAATTAAACCAATAATATTAGGAATTAAACCAATAATATTAGGAATTTTATTTAATAATATTAGGAATTAAACCAATAAATATTAGGAATTAAACCAATTTTATTTAATAATATTAGGAATTAAACCAATTTACCAAAATTTAAAAATAAAATTAAAAATAGAAAGGATATATATATATTTTTTTTTTTGAAATGCGGGACAAAATACCCTCTCGCGGGACGAAATACCCTATCGCGGGACGAAATACCCTCCAGCGGGACAAAAAACCCGCAAAATTACAATTAAAAAAAAAATTGCGGGACTGTGAGGGTACCCTCATACCCGCAGCGGGTATCCGCTGCGGGTATTCGGGTACCCGCATCGGGGAAGAGGGTCGGGTGAGGGTGTCGTTTTCGGTAGTTTTCGTCCCGCGGGTACCCGCATTTTGCGGGTAGGGTACCCGCGGATACCCGATTTTCCACCCCTAGTTAGCATTATTCTTTTTTGTTTGATACTTTTATTTGATTCTAATATCTTATAAATTGTTGTTTACACCATTAATTTTTACCAATTACATTAAATCAAAGCTCGACTTTTTTCCCCCTTTAACTTCAAAAAAATAAATAAAAATAATTGATCGAGCTTTGATTTTCATGCAATTTATAATTTTTTTTGTTCAACTTCAAGCCCGGGATAACGTGGTGAACATAGTCAAAACCAGGGACGGATCCAGGGGGGGCTAGAGCCCCCTCCCAAATTTTGAGTTTTTTTTTTTTAATATATATAGATATATGTTTATACCTATTATAAAATAATTTTGTTTTATAAAAGAGTATTTGGTTATTATATTCTCTCATATATATACTTAATTTAAGGATAATTCCGTTATTTAAAACTATATAATCTATGAAATATTGTTTGTTATTATTACTATTATACTTGTCTTTTAATAAAAAATGCCTAATATGTATGAAATGCTAAAAAAAAATTATAATGTATTGAAACTAATTTATAATATATAGAAAATATATAATCTATGAACATGTTGTTTGTTATTATTATTATTATGCTTGTCTTTTAATAAAAAATGTCTTAAATATACGGAATGTCCAAAAAAAGTTTTGTGATATATTGAAATTATATAATATATGAAAATATTGTTCGTTATTATTAGTATTATGCTCGTATTTTAATAAAAAAAAATACCTTAAATATACAAAATGCCCAAAAAAAAATTCCCGGGGGCTACCGCCCCCGAACCCCCGTACAGTTTCAACCCCCCGAAATTAATTCCTGGCTCCGTCCCTGGTCAAAACGATGCCGTGAAACATCTTAGCCACTTCACCAATAATCTTATCAAAGTTAGTTATAACAAAATTTTAAAAAACAACTTTTGTTTTTTAAAAAACTGCAATTAAAAAGTCTTGTTATAACTATAAAATATATCAAGACCCACACTTTCTAGGCAATTGCCCCTTTTTCATTTGCATCTAGTAGTTTTGCAATACTTGCATTTGAAGTTTATCTGCTTTGACTTTGGTTATTATAGTTGTGTGAACAAAAAGATTAATGCTTCTAGATGAAACGTGTAGACGTAGGTTTCTTGCTCTTCTACTAATCAAGTATGCAGTTTCCTCCGTTGACAAAATCTAAAATATATTATTATTCTCTAATATAAAATCAATATTCAACTACATGTAATTATACAATCGGGTAGCTCACACATTTAATTATCAATTGGAAAATTCTAGAAATATTGAAGAATCATAGTATTGTTATTATTAGTAGTATTATTTAATCACAACTCACAACGACTTCAATACTACTAGTCCGATTAGCTAACTCATGCTTGCGTGCTCAATGACGTTTCATCCGTACGCATTTACACTGCACAAATAATTATTTGTTTTTTAAAACTATTTTTTATGCAAAAAATTATATATATACTTCCTGCGTCTCGTCTCATTCTAATAGACTAACTTCTTTAGGCACAGAAATTAAGAAACTAGTCCATACTAACTAAATACATTTTTTTACTCAAAATGGAAAACGAGTATAATCTAATAGGACATCCCAAAAAGGAAAACGAGTCTATTAGAGTGAAATGGATGCAGTATATTTTATCAATATAACATTATTTGTATATTAGAATTAGAGTGGAGATGAGAGAACATGGTAGTGTTTATATCAAAACAATAGCACTTAAATTCCTATTTTGAACAAAATAATAATAATAATAATAATAATAATAATAATAATAATAATAATAATAATAATAATAATAATAATAATAATAATAAATCTGAGTTAACTAAAAATAAATTTGGAACATTAATGATTTTTTTATAATTTGCTGTTGTCATAAAACAAATATTATTAATGCAGTGTATATATATAAACATGAGCATAAAAACAGCACTAATGTAAATATGAATACCGGAAGAACATCGCGAGAAAGAAACAATCTCACCCTCTACATTTTAACTCTCAATTCGACTCCCATAAAATATATAAATAAAAACTCCTATATTAAGTAAAACCCTAAACATCTAAAAGAAAACAAAATAACTTGACCAACGAGACAAATCAATAATTAAAGATATACTTAATATATTATACGATTCTATTTTCATCAAAATTGGTCGAAGGAGTACATTTATTTTTTTCAAAGAAAATGAAAGTATTATTTTAGTAGTAAGAATTATTATAGCGAGTCCATGCTCAATATATGTATAATAATATACTATAACTAATATCATGTCTGTGACTAAGAAAAATTAAGTAAAAATAATTAAACTATAGTCCGGAGTGACGGAAAATTAAATTTGAGGTACGGCACATTTATTTGACTTACTTTTCCATCAAGAAAAAATTTCGTTGATTTCTTCCATGCGAAATGTCAATATCTATATCTAAGTCTTACTCTACAACTAACAAAGAAAACTATTAATTATTCTTATATATACACACACATCAAAATAATTTCATCATATTATTCATTCAACTCTCATTCTCAACATTACTCTCGAATCCAAAATCCTCTCCCAAGTCCCATCATTTAATTAATTAATTTTTCCACAAGTTATAATTATTATCGTGGAATTATGATGAAGAGGAGTCGAGACGGCGAGGCCGACGACATCTCCGTCATGGCCAACTGCTTGATGCTTTTATCCACTGCCGTCGCTGGCACTGGTGCCAGCGACGGCAGAGGAGATTCGTCGCGAATCTTCACATGCAAGACGTGCAACAGGCAGTTCCCGTCGTTCCAAGCGCTCGGGGGCCACCGCGCCAGCCACAAGAAGCCGCGACTGGGCGGCGGCGGAGAGCCGCCGTCGCCGTCGCCGCCGAAGCCGAAGACCCACGAGTGCTCCATTTGCGGGCAGGAGTTCCCGTTGGGTCAAGCCCTCGGAGGCCACATGAGGAGGCACAGAACGGCCATGGTTGATCAGAGCCACCGCGCGCCGCCGCCGTCGCCGCCGTTGTCCCTTTTTCCGGTGGTGAAGAAGCCGAACAACAGGAGGGTCTTCTCCCTCGATCTCAACTTGACTCCGTTAGAGAATCAGTATTTTTTTATTGCTTCTTCGTATGTATAATTACATCTTTCATTTAATTTTTTTGGTCATCTTTTTTTTATTAATTAGATCTTGGATTTGATTTTTTTTTGGTAATCTTTTTTTATTTTACGGAGATAGAACTAGAACACCTTCATTCTTTCCACTTTGATGGTTCATTTCTTATTAGTGATGTATAGGATTTTATTTGAAATTCATCAAATATTGTTTCTATTTAACTTCTGATTGTTTCTCTTTTTTTAAGAGCTGGTTTGAAATATGCATGATGAAAATTAAATTGCGATGTTATTATTATTATTATTATTATTATTATTATTATTATTGAAGTTCATGTCAAAAATAAAAATGGCAAATTTGCATATTCAGAAGGATTTGATTTACACATATTGAATGTAGACCAATTACTTTTTGTTTGACCAAAGCTATGCAAGTGGTTATTTTTGCTATTTATCTCCATAAACTAAATTAACAATTGACTTATATATTTAGAAAGAGAGTTTTCTCTCAACAAGTAATATTCATACGTAGGTTTGACAAAATAAGCATGGATTAATAGTGACAGATAATAAATTGGGTTCCCATATTCAAATATCTATATGACTATATATCCAACGTGAAAGTCAAAGAATGCATAATTGGGATGTACGAATGAATGCTTCCTCTAAGTAAAATTTTAACTTTTTTCACCCCAATCAGTGACGGATCTAAGAATTTAATTATGATCGAACGAAATTTTATTGAAATTTATGACCGGATGAATTTATGTATATATATTTTTTAAAATAACATAAATATATATGTAATTGAAAAAAATTGACAGGGCGGCGGCGAGGATGCATGGCCTCTAGAAACGTACAAATTATGTAAATTCTTTTTTGAAACGTACAAATTATGTTCAAATAAATGAATACAAAATTAATTATGCGTAAATACACAAAATATATTAAATTTTTGATTTTTAATAAAATATATTTTTTTTGATGAACTAATACATAAATTTAAAATTTTTAAAATTCGGTTGACTTAAAATTTCGATCATTTGACATTTTTATGCAAGTTGGCTATGATGAAAAAGAAGAAAAAAAAAGTGAAAATGTTTAACATTCATGTAATAAAAATTTGGCGTCCAAATATGATTAAATATAATCATAATTTTAGTTCAGGTCAAATTTTAAAAAAATAAAATTGATGTATTAATTTTTAAAATGATTAATTGCCTATAAATACACGGATTTTAATTTTTAACTGGATCTAATTTTTTGTCGAAAAATATATAAATTTTTATTTTTTTTGAATTTTGGCCTAACTCCAAAAGTTTGTTGATCAATAACTTGATTGTCTAAAATCTGATGTCAATTCAAAGGTACCGTTGGAAACATCTTGACAACATCTCTATAATGATACCCATATTGTTAGGTTTTAGTCAAGGAAAATGATCGAAAAAGGAGAAAATATTGAGTTTCATGGCATCAACTTTTACGCCATAATTTGACCATTTACGGTGATCAAAACCCAACAATATAAGTATAAATAGGAAGATAACGTAAAGAACTTTTCAACCGTACCTTCAAATTGCCCATCGAAATTTAACAATCAAGTTAGCAGCCAATGAACTTAATTTGAGCTCGAGTTAATTTTCAAAAAAATAAAAGTTCATATATACTCCATCGTCCGTCCACAAAAAAAATAGTCCTAAAAATGAACGTCACCAATTTTAATAAAAACAGTTGAGTGTATTGTGGATGAATAAGAGGTCCAACTTAAAAATTAGTATTAATAATGATAATTAATTGTATTATACGTTGAGAAAGAGATCCACCATGTGATAACAAGTTTTTAAAAATAAAAATGGACTAATTTTTATAGACGTTCCAAAATAATAACAATGAACTATTTTTATGAACGAAGAAAATATATTTATTGACTAAAAAAATAAATTTAAATATAATTCGTGTATTTATAGATACTTCATCTTTTTTAAAAGGAAATACTAATCCAATAAATAAAATCAAAATTTATTAATCAACTTATTTGTTGCTACTTTGATAATCGGTAGCTTTGTCACATTATTAGCTCTCTCACTCTAAAATATCAAAAATACCCCTTCAATAAATAAAAAAATAAAAAAACCAAGAAAAAGAGAAGCCATTTGTGAAGGAAGAGAGCGTATATTATTTCTCCCTCCATCGCCAACTTTTCTTCCATTTCTGCAAAAACCTAAAATCGCATCTGCGCAAACGCAGTCAACCAAATCCATGGCGCGTCAAGCCACCAGGCTGATTGCCAGCTTGCAATCGCGGCTGCTCCGCCCTAATCAGCTCCACCAGCTCCGCAATTTCGGATCGCCGCCGCCGCCGCCCGCCGTCTTCGTCGATAAGAACACCCGCGTCATTTGCCAGGGCATCACCGGGAAGAATGGCACTTTCCACACCGAGCAGGCCATTGAATACGGCACCAAGATGGTATAATTTCAGCTCTCCGTTCGCTCTTGAGTTTATGTACTGCTTATTAGTTATTGAGTGAAATTGATTTTATAGCTTTTTTCGCGCTTTCATTTAATGCTTTCGGATTGTTGGATCATTGGATTTGCTCTGTTTCGGAAGGGGGAATGTGATTTCGGTGGGGTTTAGGTTTTATGAGAAATGCATAATGTTTGACTTTGAAATACTGTGATGCATTTGGGAGCTTAGGTTACTTTTTATCCCAAGCAAGTGTTATTTTCTATATAGACAGTAGAGGTGAAATTGAGTATGTTTGAAGTGCTTAGTATTCTGGAATTCTGTTTTTCATTTGAGAAGATTTTTTTTTTTTGTGCAGTATAAGGCGCAGAATACGACTATTGCGAACTTCAAGTTATGAAATGGTGTTTGCTTGATCCGTGTGGAAAATATACTTTATTCGGGGTCACATATTGATTAGATTTGTACAATTACGACTTTCGCTGAATGAAGGACTAGGGAGCATTTTTTAAGTTCGTCATCTGCTGAAGAACATTAGTTTACTTGTTAGTCCTTTTCTTATTCAAATAACAAGGTCAAGGTTATTGCCCTAGTATATTAGTGTTTAGAATGCAAATGTTTGACTTAGACTTTGCCCTAGTATGATGAGTTGTTGGCTTTGCTTGCTGATTTGATGTGTGTGGAAAATTTTGTGAACTCTGCGTGTGTGTGTGTGTGAGTGTTTTAATTATAACATATATCATTATTTATCAATTATGTCTGCATGAATAGGTTGGAGGAGTTACCCCTAAAAAAGGTGGAACTGAGCACTTAGGACTCCCTGTCTTTAACAGTGTAGCAGAAGCAAAAGCTGAAACAAAGGCTAATGCATCTGTTATATATGTTCCTCCTCCATTTGCTGCAAAAGCCATCATGGAGGCAATGGAGGCTGAGCTAGATTTGGTTGTATGTATCACAGAGGGAATACCCCAACATGACATGGTACTACGTTTATTTAGCTTCATCTGTAAATTGAGCGATCAACCTCTCCCAATTGATGCAGTTTCCTTGTTCGGATCTTTTAAGACATTGCACAAGTTAAATAAATACTTTAGGTTTCATATATTTCATGATTAAGTCTTAGTATATATGATCATAGACCTTCACATCTGCTTAAAGTTTTATTAATATTCTCGTTCTTCAAGATTTCTGTTTCAAATTGCAGGTTCGTGTGAAAGCTGCTCTTAATCAGCAGTCACGAACTCGGCTCATTGGTCCAAATTGTCCTGGCATTATTAAGCCTGGGGAGTGCAAAATTGGAATTATGCCTGGATACATCCACAAACCAGGACGCATTGGAATTGTCTCTCGATCTGGCACATTGACTTATGAAGCGGTAAGAGTCAATTTTCATTAGACTTCATCTTGTTGAGATTAAAAGCATCCCATCTAATTATCATTTACTAGCTCTGTTTCATGTTTACCTTAAAATCTTATGCTGTAGATTTAGCTGATAGGTTTCTCCACTGAATAAGATGATAATTTATTAGATTATTATAGTTTGCCAGTTATACGAATATCCCTATTATCTGTGGATGACTTTGTCACATGTGTGTGTATTTTAGGTCTTCCAAACATCTGCAGTTGGTCTTGGGCAGTCAACATGTGTGGGAATTGGTGGAGATCCTTTCAATGGGACAAATTTTGTTGATTGCATGGAAAAGTTTCTTGTGGATCCACAGACAGAAGGTAAAATTTGTCAAACAGTGTTATTCTTATTTTCTACCTCAGTCTCTTAGGATGAAGATATATTTTCTTAATTCATTTTACTGATTCAAGGGGGGTTTTATTAAACCAAAATTACTTGTATTACATATTCAGCTTCTAGTAGTAGTAGTACACTAGTACTAGGATCTCTGTATCTTCCCCTTATCTTGATGGAGTTGGAACTTGGAATGAAGATGCACAGAGGATGTTTATTTATCATATACATTGCTGTGATATGGAATAACTTCCACTTTCCATTAACCATTTGATTGTGATATGTGCTCAGGAGAGACCAGAATCAATATGGGAGCTTTAAACTGTGGATGTTTTGAGACTTCATTAATTGAATCAACTTAGCAGGAGTTATTGTATAATAACCAAAACAATTATTATAATCTGCAAAGACTCATAACCAAATGAGGATTGGGGGAGTAAACTCCTTTTATTTGCAGGGGTTAACAGCTTTAGATTAAATTGCATAGGTGTTATTGAAATATTTGTAACTATTGAAGTAAAATCTTAAATAGATTGGAGATTGAGTTTAAATTTCTATTTGTCTGTACATGCTTAAAGGAGGTTTCTTAATACATTTTCTTTTCGCATTTTAGGTATCGTTCTTATTGGTGAGATAGGTGGCACAGCAGAGGAGGATGCAGCAGCTCTTATAAAGGTAAATACCATCCTTAAGAGTTTCAAGACTCATGAACCTTGACTGGATGTTTTCTCTAAATAATGGATCAATTTCTTATGCAATATGACAAGTGGCTTGATCAAAATCTGGGATCCTCATCCACCTCCGTTGATTCATAGTCCATGAATATAGTCCTGTACTGCGTTACTAACATGCTTTATGATCGTACTTGAAATGAATGTTGAGGGAGTTCATGACTATTTTTTCACTTGTTTCCTTTTCTTCATGTACTTGGACCTTTCTATTTGCATGACTTGAAATATCTAATCTTTTCTGTTTTAATGTGACAGGCGAGTGGGACTCAGAAGCCAATTGTTGCTTTTATTGCCGGCCTCACTGCTCCACCTGGGCGAAGAATGGGCCACGCAGGAGGTACTTTTCTCTGTAAATTCCAATGGTTATATTATTGTTCCATGTCTTCTGTAGTTATCTCATCTTGTTCCAAACTGATTCAGCAGACGTCAATAGAATCTTCTTGGACTATTCCTACAAGTTAAGTGTAGAACGGCTTGAGTATTGAGCTTTAATCCGATCCTCCACACTTGGACCTCGATATCTTTCTGGCCAACAAATACTCATGATATTTCTTCTAGTTTTCCCCAACCATTTTTATAAGCATACACATAGCAATCTGACCTAGTAAGTCAAGGAGCCTTGGAAGAATCGTTGTACGAGCTCAGTTTCAGATCTATCTAGCAATAGCCGAATCCTTTTGTTTTGAATCCCACCATAAGTTTCACCATAATCCTTGCACGATCCAGTTCTTATATTTGTCTCAGTTGTCTTTCACCACGTGTCATTGACGGAGTTGTTGAATTTGCAGCTATCGTATCAGGCGGGAAGGGTACGGCACAGGACAAAATTAAGACCCTACGGGAAGCTGGGGTCACTGTGGTCGAGTCGCCTGCAAAGATAGGCACTGCAATGCTCGAGGTCTTCAAACAGAGGGGTCTCGTCTGAGAGCCCGATGAGGAATTTTTGTCGCGTTTTTTCCTCTTGCTGAGCTCGAGCATTAGCATTTTCTTCTGCTGCTTAAGCCTTCGCCATACCTTGTAATAACGAACACATTGGATTTCTGCAGTGGGATTGTAAAGACCCAAGCTGCTGAAAAGAGTATATGGGCTGACACTGTTCATACAACTGCTTATTATAAAAGGGAGGTTTGAAATTTTTTCACTGACCTTGAATCTTGGAATGATAATAGCTTTAATTTATTCTGGGTTTTATCATTGTTTTTTTTTATGTTCACGTTCTTAATTTCGTCAATAATTAAGGTGTACTTGTGACTCTCGTTCAAAGATCAGATTATTTTTTGTAATATTTTGAAGGTTGGATTATTTTTGCAACTCGATTCAAAGGTTGTGCTATAAATTATAATCAATTCATTTAAGGAGGCGTTATGGTTTGGTGGATGAGATAGATAAAATTGATCAGATTAAAAGAGTGATTAAATAATCACCTTACTTTAGGATGATAAACAATCACTTATTTGGGTGATTTTAGATGCGAGTCGAGCCCTATCGTACATATCAAATATTTAATTTATATGAATTATTTTATGAATCATATCTAATTATTTAAATCAAACACCTCCTACAAAATTATAAGTCAAGTTGAAGAGAAAAAAAGAATGTAATACCGTGGGAAAGCCGGGGCCGAACACGACTTTTTAAATAACATGACAAGATTATTTAACAATCTTACCTTATACAGTGTGCCAAACACACTAGCAAAAAAAAAAAAAATAGCCTTCTTTACTACAGAGTGTGAAATAATACTATATTTAATTGGGATTCTTATTAACTTATTAAATATAAATATCATACTCCATCGTATTTGATAAAATATATTAAAAAAGAATTGAAATATGTAATTTATTAATTAATTGGATATATAATCCATCGTTTAGTTAAGAAAAAGTTAGTAATATACTAATATTTGTCATCTTAATCTGTGTGTTACGTATGAGAATGGTACCAAATTAAATAAAAAAGGGTTAAGTACCAAATCCAACCCCAACGTTGGGGCCCTTATCGCAAATAGAACCCTATACTCAGGGTAAGCGCTGTTTACTACCTCAACGTGGCTAATTTTAAACAAATCCACCCCCGCGTTTTGACGGCCCCAAACGCCGTCTGTGAATTTTTATTTTTTTTTATTTTAATGCAGGTGGGCCCCATTTCAACGGTTTAGGCCGTCACCATCGTCGTCGCCTCCCCCCCGCCGCCGCCGGTGGTTGACGAGAGGCTGTCGCTGCTCCGGGAGGAGGCTCTGCGGCCCTTCCGCGGCCGCGATTGGTGGGAAAGATCGGATGTGATTGCGTATCGCAGAAATCCTCTCAAGAAATCTTCTTCTTCTTCTTCTTCTCCGGCGACCTCCGATTCCGGATTCAAAATCTCAGACGCCACCGACCGGAATCCGTCGAAGAAAGATTACGACGTCTACCGCAGAAATCCGTTGAAGAAATCTGCATTCGCCGCCGCTTCTCCGCCGAGCTTCTTCGATTCAGGTGAGGGACAAACATCAGCTGCACACCATAGAAACCCTCATCTCTTGGAGAAATCTGCATTTGCTTCTGCCAAAAAATCATCAAACCCTACCAAAAAATCATCAAACCCTACCGGCGGCGGCGGCGGCGCTGCTAAATCTGCAGGCGGCGGCGACAAGAACGAGAAGGAAAAGGAAAAGGAAAAAGAAAAGGAAAAAGAAAAAGAAAAAGAAAAAAAAAATTCACAGACGGCGTTTGGGGCCGTCAAAACGCGGGGGTGGATTTGTTCAAAATTAGCCACGTTGAGGTAGTAAACAGCGCTTACCCTGAGTATAGGGTTCTATTTGCGATAAGGGCCCCAACGTTGGGGTTGGATTTGGTACTTAACCCAATAAAAAATATGAATAACAAATAATGAACTAGTATTAATTTATAAATGACTTTAATTTGTAAAACAAATACTCCCTCCGTCCACTAATTCAAGGCATTCTTTCCTTTTTGGGACGTCCACCAACTCAAGATCTATCCATTTTTAGTAAGTTTTTATTTATATTTAATTGGTGGGTCCCAAAACAATACACTTTTTCTCCACTCAACTAATAAACAATATATTAATTGTGGGTCCCTTTCTCCACTCAACTAATAAAAATACACTTTTTCTTAAAACCCGTGTTTTGCTACTTAGGTCCTGAATTAGTGGACGGAGGGAGTACTATTTATAATTTATATACTCTATCCAATACATATACACAAAAATAATCATTCAAACACATTTAAAATAAATATACTATAAAACTTAAATTCATATCAAAATTTTATCTAATCATCCAATAAATCAAAATTTAAAATTCGAACAAACTTTTATCGAGCCAACGTGACAAATAAAAGGGTCTAGAAGAGCAAAGGCTTATAGGAGAAGTTTTGAGAGAGAAAAGAAATCGCTGGAACTAACCAGAACACAACATACGTCGCCCAGCTTCTCTGTATATGCATACACGCGCCAACATACAAGAACTCTCTAGACTACTTTCATCTGCACTATTTATACACCCTTCCTCCTACACTACCACCATAATTCAATCCGTGAAGTTTCACAGAGCTTAAAATTCATCTACATCAAACAAATTTCAAATTCGAGATAGAGAGAGTTTCTGTTTGTCGATTGACTAGCTGCTGCAGCTGCTGCTGTTAGAATATGGCTGGAAAAGGCGAAGGACCGGCGATCGGAATCGATTTAGGAACGACCTACTCGTGCGTGGGGGTGTGGCAGCACGACCGCGTCGAGATCATCGCCAATGATCAGGGGAACCGCACCACGCCGTCGTACGTGGCTTTCACCGACACCGAGCGCCTCATCGGCGATGCAGCGAAGAATCAGGTCGCCATGAACCCTACCAACACTGTTTTCGGTGAGTTTTTTTTTTATGTATTTCTGTTTTTGCGTGTGTGTGTGATGATTTTGCTATGCTAGCATGTGTTTTTGGTTGGTGTTTTACTTGGATTTTGGAATTTGAATTTAGCGATTCGTAGTTGTTTGCATCTTACATTTGGGGAGGATTTTTGTAGCAATTAGTTAGTAAGGAGATGGAAACTGCTAATATTTCAGCTAATTTAGTCATTGCTAGCATGCTGTTTTGCTTCGATAATTTGGATTTTAAAATTTCAATTTAGCGATTCGTAGCTGTTTGCATCTTCGTTGTAGAAGGAATTTTTAGTAATTACTTCGGAAGAAGATTGAAAGTGCTATGATTTTGGCTAATTTAGTCAGTGAAAACTTGAATTGGCTGTTCTGTTTGGTGCTAATTCCCTTCCACCTAGCTAGTAAGGTCTCAAATGAACTCTAGCATCAAATTCTGAAACACAGCGTGTTGAAATAATTTTATGATTTATACAATTTGGGGAAAACAGTAGTTCTTCGATGTATGATGTATCTATGATTTTATTATGGCGCGAAACAAATTTTTGCTCAAATAAATTTCCCCTGCGATGCAGATGCGAAACGGTTGATCGGTAGAAGATTCAGCGATCCTTCCGTCCAGAGCGACATGAAGCTATGGCCGTTCAAGGTCATTCCCGGCCCGGCCGACAAGCCGATGATCATCGTCAACTACAAGGGCGAAGAGAAGCAGTTCGCCGCCGAGGAGATCTCCTCCATGGTCCTCATCAAGATGAGGGAGATAGCGGAGGCGTACCTCGGCGCCTCCATCAAGAACGCCGTCGTGACGGTGCCTGCCTACTTCAACGACTCCCAGCGCCAAGCCACCAAGGACGCCGGCGTCATTGCCGGCCTCAACGTCATGCGCATCATCAACGAGCCGACCGCGGCCGCCATCGCCTACGGGCTCGACAAGAAGGCGAGCTCCGCAGGGGAGAAGAACGTGCTCATTTTCGACCTTGGCGGCGGCACCTTCGACGTCTCCCTCCTCACGATCGAGGAGGGCATCTTCGAGGTCAAGGCGACTGCCGGCGACACCCATCTCGGCGGCGAGGATTTCGATAACAGGATGGTGAATCACTTCGTGCAGGAGTTCAAGAGGAAGCACAAGAAGGATATTGGTAACAATCCGAGGGCTCTGAGGAGGCTGCGCACCGCCTGCGAGCGGGCGAAGAGGACGCTGTCGTCGACGGCGCAGACGACGATCGAGATCGATTCGCTTTACGAGGGCGTCGATTTCTACTCCACCATAACTCGAGCTAGGTTCGAGGAGCTATGCATGGACATGTTTAGGAAGTGTATGGAGCCGGTGGAGAAGTGCTTGAGGGATGCTAAGATGGATAAGAGCAGCGTCGACGACGTCGTCTTAGTCGGCGGCTCGACGAGGATTCCGAAGGTGCAGCAGCTGCTGCAGGATTTCTTCAACGGGAAGGAGCTCTGCAAGAGCATCAACCCCGACGAGGCCGTGGCGTATGGCGCCGCGGTGCAGGCGGCGATCCTGAGCGGGGAAGGGAACCAGAAGGTGCAGGACCTTCTCCTCCTCGACGTGACGCCGCTCTCGTTGGGGCTCGAGACGGCCGGAGGCGTGATGACGGTCCTCATTCCGAGGAACACGACGATCCCGACGAAGAAGGAGCAGATTTTCTCGACATACTCGGACAACCAGCCCGGCGTCCTGATTCAAGTATACGAGGGAGAACGAACCAGAACAAGAGACAACAACTTGCTCGGGAAATTCGAGCTCTCCGGGATCCCCCCGGCGCCCCGGGGCGTGCCTCAGATCAGCGTTTGCTTCGACATCGACGCAAACGGGATCTTGAACGTGTCGGCCGAGGACAAGACGACGGGGCAGAAGAACAAGATCACGATCACGAACGACAAGGGGCGGCTGTCGAAGGAGGAGATCGAGAAGATGGTGGAGGAGGCGGAGCGGTACAAGGCGGAGGACGAGGAGCACAAGAGGAAGGTGGAGGCGAAGAACGCGCTCGAGAACTACGCGTACAACATGAGGAACACGATCAAGGATGAGAAGATCGCGGCGAAGCTGGCGGCGGAGGACAAGAAGAAGATAGAGGAGGCCATCGAAGCCGCTATTCAATGGCTGGAGGGGAACCAGCTCGCGGAGACGGATGAGTTTGAGGATAAGATGAAGGAGCTGGAGAACCTCTGCAACCCCATCATCGCCAAGATGTACGGCGCCGGCGGCGCTGCCGATGGCATGGATCAAGATGCGCCGGCTGCTGGCGGTGGCGGTGGCAGCAGCGGCGGTGCTGGCCCCAAGATTGAGGAAGTGGATTAAGCTTTTGACCATGCGTGTGTTGGTGTTTTTGTGGAGTGTTGGTAGCGACATCGAAACTTTCGAAACTAAGTAGTAGTATTTCTAGTATTTCTATTTTCCTGTTTACATTTTTCTGTTTTTGTATGTTATAATAATGTAATATTTCACCTCCGAAAAAAATGAATACTTTTATTTTCCGGTTATATGTTTTCTAGAATTCAGTTTTCTGAAGCAGGGTCTGTCGTTGCTTTGCTATCAAAGGAGAATAGATGGAAGAATAATTTTGTTGATTTATAAAAAATAAAGAAGTTCAATTTTAGTTTTATAATTAAAATGAAACAAGCACTCAAATCTGAGAGACACTAACCTGAAAAATACAGACTTTTTCAGACGCACTGTACACACATAAAGGGCTTTCAGTAATGGACTCAAAGCCCTAAGAAAAATGAAGTATTTTGTGGCCCATATATATCAATAGTATAACAATAAATTTTAGGCCTGCTGGGTGCTCTCACTTAATACTCTTTCTATACTTTAGCCTTATAAAAAATGAATAATTAAATTTAGATATTGTGTTAGACGAGGACTTTTTTTTTTTTTTTTGAAGGAAACAGAACTTTCATAAAGATAGATCAGAGTTTACAATCTTAAGAAGCCACGGAGGGTAATCCGACTTCCAACAAACAAAGCTTTTAACCTCTAAAGCAAAGGCTGCGAGCGCATGCGCAGCTCTATTAGCGCTCCTACGAGCATGACAAAAGTCACACCATAATTGCGAGCGTGTTGAAAAACCTCCCACAGATCATCGCACAAAGAATCAGCCCCCGACCCAGATTCTTGTAGGACATGAATAGCAAGGATCGAGTCCGAGAACACCACCACCGGGCCATAGTCGTTTTCCAAACAGAAACCAATAGCCACCATCATTGCATGTAGTTCTCCCATCAACACCGTGGCTGTAAAGCCTAGGGGACTGCATACAGCTGCCACGGGCCGGCCCTCGTCGTCCCTCAGAATAAACCCAGCCCCAATAGCTCGCCCATCGTCGTGGAAGGCAACGTCCACATCGAGGCGGAAGAGACCTCTGCGTAGGACGCTTGAATTCGAAATCTTTGGATCAAGGCATTAACTATTCTATGCTCACTTTTAACATATTTATTGGCCCAAATTCAATAACTGTAGGAGGAGAAATATTACACATCACCGTTACTTATGTGCCATAATTGTTCAAAATAACTCCTTTTCTCTATTCAAAATTTCAAACAAGAAAATAGCTCGTACATCATATACTGGTATCAGACTATCTTCACCAGTGATATTTTTCTCTATTAGTGACATTCACATAACTTAACATTCATCTTATTTCTAATCCCATTAATATATATATATATATATATATATATATATATATATATATAGGGGTGGGCTACTGTGAGAACACATCTTAAAATAAGAAATAAAAGCAATTTTTAATGTATGAATTTTATGTAGAACATGTATGAATTCGCTGTATAAAGGTATGAATTTTGAAAAATAAATTTTTGCTACCTTTGAAATTCGAACTCAGGACCATAAATCCATCCAACAGGATTACGAATCAACCGTAGATCTTGATGATCTATGGGCTGAAAATTATTCTTATTTTATATCTTAAGAAATGCTCTTATTTTAGCTCTTTCATATATATATATATATATATATATATATATATATATATATTAAGTGCCCCCTAATGAAAGGGTGCAACATGATCATGCCTTTCTCTTTTCTTTTTTTGATAAATTAACAATATTAAATAAATAAATTAAAGTGCCACGCCACAGGGGACTCGAACCCAAGACGGGCCATAGGCATTAACCTCTTACCGCTTGGCCAACACACGCACACAATCATGCCCCTCTCTCTCTCTTTTTATAATATTAAATAAAAAAAATTAAATGACCGCATTATAGGGGACTCAAACCCAAGACCTTTGACCTTAAACATTAATCCCTTACCGCTTGGTCAACACGCACACACAATCATGCCCTTCTCTTGACATTGAGGCTGCTAGCCAACCAATGTCATCATTTATATGGCTTTTATGTTTATTTTTTAATTTACAAGTTTTGTCTTATATGGGTGACACTCATACGAGTGTTACTAATGGGAATAGTCTCATATCACTATATATAATGACGTAATCACACGCACTATGTATATTAGTCTCAAATAAACCACAACACTATCCAAGATTCCTCGAAAATATTTGGGTATATCAACTTTATTATTTGAGCTATATCTCACATTACATGTATTAGTTAGTTAGCAATAATTAAAAATAACCCCGTGTCTAGGCACGCCTTCAAGATTTCATAATTATTGGGCTTATTACACATTAATCATCACTATTTAAGATTCTCTATTGTAAATTTATGTGATATTATTACGGCCTAAATTAGTCAACAGTAAAAAAAATCGACACTACCAAGAAAAGTGAAAAAGGGTAAAAAGAGCAAACAAGTGAGTTGAAAGAAATATTTGTTGTTGATTGCTAGCATGCATGTGAGCATCTCTCGAACTCTGCGAACTATTCCAACCATAACCATTACACCAAATCCACTTGCGTTTTTCAACATTTCACTATTTATTTCACACTTTTGTTATGGTGTTTCTTTTTTTTTTTTTTGTCCTTTCTTTTATAAATATGTTTAGCTTCGGACAAATATAATGCACGAGTTTTGCATTGAACAAATCATGTATCCTTCCGTGCACTAAAAAAAATATTGAGGATGAACACAAACTTTAATAAAATTATTATAGATAGAATAAAAATACGATTTGTATGAATAATGTTAGTACAAAAAAATGGAATAAAAATATATTACTTAGTTAAAATATAGAATAAAAGTATAATTTATCGTTAAATATAGGAAAATATAAAACTCATGATCTAATAAATGTCTTATTTTAGAATTCTATATAAATATGACGTCAAACTCTCATTAATCATTAAATTCTTGTCTCTTGCATAAGCTCTTTACTTACTCGATTTTCCTTATAACAATTAAAGGTTAAAATAACAAATTTATCCACTTTTTTAATATTCAATTTATAATCGAACACTTATTTGAAAACAAAGGAAATCTCATGCATGAGATAATCCGCATTTCACATACATCATCAATGAATCTCGACTTCCTTTTCCCATCATTTTACAGGCTATCATAATCTCCAAAACACAAAAACAAACTTTTCTTCTTCCCATTTTGCCCCTCAAAACTTCACTCTAAAAAAAAACAACAAAAAAAACCATTTCCTTCCCTAGTAAACAACAAATGAAAGCATTCAATCCCACATGACATAGCCATCTCCAAACACAACAATCAATTCAACAAAAAAAAAAAAAAATGAAATCCATAAGCGGATTAGGCCTTGGATTATGCGTCGTCTTCGGCAGCCTCCTCCTAGCCCTAATTGCAGAGCTCTACTACCTCCTATGGTGGAAGAAGAAGAAGATCATCACCACCACCGCCGCCGCCACCACCATCAACGAAGCTCAAATCCAAATCCCACGAAAAAGATCGAATTTTTCATACATTCTCCACTTCTGCCAAAGACCCTCTTCCTCCTCGCTGAGATCCGCCGCTCACGAGCTCTGCAACTCCCCAACTCTAGTCCACGAGCCCCAATCCTCAAATTCGAGCAGCAAAGATCTCTGGCTGCGGAAGCCATTTGCAGAAGAAAACATGGGAAATTTCCCGAGATTCCTCTTCACGATCACGGAGGAAACGAGGGAGGATTTGGAATCCGAAGATGGGGTTTTCAAGAAGGCGAGCAGAAGCAATTTGAGCGATTTGCTGCAGATTTTGGAGACGCCGTTTCTGACGCCGATGGCGTCGCCGCCGTACTTCACGCCGCCGCTGACGCCGTCGTTTTGCGAGGGGGAGAGCCCCTTCTGGGAGTGCGCGGAGTTCCGGCGGCGGGCCAGCCCGCCGCCGGCGTTCAAGTTCTTGAGGGACGCGGAGGAGAAGATGGCGATGAGAGAGAGAGGTGATGAGAGGGAAAGTGAGGGAAATGGGCAGTTTATTACATTGGTGATTGATGAGAAGGATGAAGGGAGAGATGGGATTGGGATCAAGAATTGTAGTTTGGAAGAAGATGAGTGTTTTTCTTCATCAAGATTTTCATCACAGAGGTAGTGGTTTTTTTTTTTTTTTTTGAATGTAAAATTATTTAATTTTTTTTTAATCAATTTTTTTGTTTCTCACTTCCCACCTCCTTGGCTTGAGTTCTTGCCTGTTTTGGTTATGAATGTTGAATAGAGATTAATCTTTTTTTTTTTTTAATGTAATGTTGGTGTGCTAATTTTTGGTTCTACTTCTTTTGGGAAACATGTGGAACTTAGATGGATTTTTGAAGAATATTGTAATGTACATTTATGTTAATAATTTTGCAGTTAGTTCACTTTGGTGTCTTGTACGGCGTTTTTGTTCGACCTATAAATCGAGCGTTCGAGTTATTAGGGGTTAATGCATGAATATATTTTTATAATAATATTTTTTAAAGTATATAAATATAGTTATCTAATTTCTATAAATTAGAACTTAAGAGTATATATATTGTAGAATAAAACACGAAAGGTATGATAAATTATTCTAAGTGAGAGGATAGGATATTAATAAGATAGATAAGTAAAAGAAAGTTACCTTTGATCTTACATTAGTAAAAAATAGCCCTCGTTAATTCTTATGGGTTTTAATGTCAAAAATCGATTCGAAATCATAGCATTTCTTGGGCCCATATTAGTAAATTGTGAGTAAAGACATCATAAAAATCGATACAAGTTGCTTGCACTTTATTTATTAAAGAGTTACATTTTTAGGGTGTGTTTGATATAAAAATGAGATAAAGGGTGATAAATAAAACTTAGATAAATAATACCTAGATAAATAATACCAGGGGGAGGAGATATTAAATTTCTTAGTGAAACAGTAGATTTGTTGTTATTTGTTGCGGGCCTTCTCACAATTGCGGGCTTCTCTTGTAATTGAAATATTGCATCAAACATAATATTAGGTGAGTTAAATAAGTAATATAGGGCTTATGGCCCCTATCAAACATGCCCTTTATAGTTTTAAATTCAAATCACATAGTGGACATAGTTTTTCCATACATGAATTACAATTTCTTTATAAATTAAATATATATTTGATAAGCCTTGTAAACCTAAATAGTTAAACAATTTAGAATTATCTATACGTTTAATACTCCAAATTATTGATTAAGAGGGCTCGAGATAGAATCAAGGCTCTATCTTATTTCACTATTTAAAAAAAAAAAAAAAAGCAATTTCACCTCGTTCCTAAAATAATTAAACTTAACGATAAAGTAACTATTTATTAACTATTCATCGTATTACTTATCTTATTTTTGTTACATTAATATCAAACAAGTACTAGGTATAAAGTTCATAGTTTTATCTAAAATCATGTTTTCATTGTAACCCAACCTTTATCAAAGTAATCTTGAAGATTTTAGTTTAAAATAATGGCATTAAATTATTAAAGTTATAGTGGGAGAGAGAGAAGTAGTGATATGTTTGGCCTTTTCAAAAAGAACAAAACGCAAACTTTATCCCGTGAAACACAGTCTCGTGCGTGCTAACCAAAAGTAAAGTGCCTAACCTCAATAATCATTTCTTCACCTTTTTTTCCACATTTCCTTCCATTTTTTTCATTTAAAACATTATGTCCCATCATTAATTTTTATGTCAAATGTTTGGTTTTATAAAGTTAAATCTCACCTATATAAAAATCTCAATCAAGTGTGTTGGTATTCTTATCGGTTGTTTTAATTCGTTATTGTGCATATATCTAATACTTCCTCCGTCCCACGAATTTTGACACATTTGAATTCGATACGGGAATTAAGAAATTGTAGATTAGTGTTTTAAGTGTGTAGTTAATAAAATATAAAAATGATAAAGTAAGAGAAAGAGTAATAAAAGTGATAAAGTAGGAGAGAGAATGTAATAATTATTACCCAAAATGGAAACATGTCAAGATTCGTGGGACGACCTAAAAAGGAAAACGTGTCAAGATTCGTGGGACGGATGGAGTATTCACTATGTTCATCTTTTCTTGTTTATCAAATCCATATTATTTGGACACATTTTAATTTGTTTGGCACTAATATAAACATGATGTCGATATGATAAAAACATGATACTGAGTACTCGAAATGTGTTGAATTTACAAAACTTGATTAAAAAAAAAATACTTTATCCGTCCACAAAAAATAGTCAATTTTTGTTATTTTGGAACATTCACATAAATTAATCCAGTTCTATTTTTAAAAACTTTCTATCATATGATGTGTCATACTACTTTTAAGTGAAATCCTTTCTTCACCCACAATACGCTAATTATTTTTATTAAAATTTCTCTTTATAGGACTATTTTTTGTGGACAGACAGAGTATATTGTGAGAACTGTGAAAATTCTTGCAGTGGACAATAAAGTAACTAAACTAAACTCTACACTCAATAAATATAAAAAATTACTTATAAATTCAATGCAATTTATAAGTTTAGTGCAAAGGTTATTATAATTCTAACAATAAAAAGTTTTTATTTGGACCCTTTCATATGTATATATATTGGATTGGAGAAAAGTGGAGTTGGAACTTTTATCATCAACTTGTTATATGCAACTCCTTTGAGAATTGAGATGCAATAGTTACATACAAGTCAAAGGAATATCCAAATAAAAATGAAATTTTAATGATTGATATAGTATAAATAAGACAATCGCTTTCGAAAGAATAATTTATTTGAAGAAATATATATATATATATATATATATATATATGCCTTTACTTTTACAGGCATGCAAGAAAAGAATCAACCAGGTGTGATGAAATATACCTCAGCTGTCTACACTCTAGAAAAGGTCAATATTGCCTTCACAAAGATAATCAGTATATAAAAAAGAAGAAAAAAAAACAAGAATTATGTATCTTATACTTTGCTTCAATTGAAACATAGTAATAATATCACAACCTTTTACTCCCTCCGTCCCACTGTAAGTGAGACTCTTTCTATTTTGGGTGTCCCACCATAAGTGAGACTCTTTCCCTTTTTGGTAAAAGTTTTACTCTTTAAACACCTTTTCACTTTTTCACCTACACACAAAATACACTTTTCTTAATTTCCGTGCCCAAAAAAAAGGTCTCACTTACCTTGGGACGGAGGGAGTAATTTATAATAAAATTAACACCCCAATTTTTCTGGGCATCACAAATTTGAGATGCCGAGCGTAATACCTTTTTGGCTAAGCTTATAAGTTACTTAAAACAACAACGCGTGAGCGTATAAACCAAACAAAGGAAAAAGAAACACGAGACCTGGGTAATTTTCTTGCAGAAAGACGTAGTTGTGGTGTTGTTGGTGCTGGTCGCGATATTCTTCTTGACCCGGTCTGATCTTGTGCCACAGCAGCCGGTGTAGCACTCAAAGTCCGAGTGCAGCAATAACCGTTACACCCAGTTCAACGCATATAGGGTTGAGACCGGGTTCTTTCAACATGCTAAATGCGCAAAATCCATAATAGGAGTGGTAGAGATCTGGCAACAAACGCGGGAATTTACTGAAACCACCATACTGGCACAAGAGAGGATCCATGGTCAAGATATTACTTCCGGATATAAATAATATTTTTCATACAAATGAGAAACTACATGAAGAAAAAAACCAGAGAACCCGAGAGGAGATCAATATTCAAGAAATAAACATGTTTGATCAATATACTATTTTTGCATGTAGTTATCTATTTGGAGTTTCTTGGTTTTGAAAAATATGAAAGCCGAGTTATGGGAAACAGTGGAAATAGAGGTCATGCATTTCAAATTTTCAATGTTAATTAAATCTTACTTAACATAATATTTAACTATGAGACACCAAAGGAGAGGAGAAAAGCACCTTAGATTGACAAGTCAACAAAAATCCACGCAACGCTTCCTCGTTTATGAATTTATCAGCTTGTAGAATCCTTAGAACTCCTCCAACCCTAAAGAATTAGATGCTACTTGGGTTACAAATATAAGAAATGAAAAGGAATTAAAGGAAAAACACACACACAAGGATTTTTCAAACGCACCAAAAGGCATAACACGTATCAGTTGGCTTGTTCGCTCTTCCTCGGAAGCCACCATCTTCTAGTGCCTGCTTCTGTAAAAAAAAGAAAAAAACATTCTTCAAGTTCAGTTTTTTCTATTGCTTCTTTGAACAGGACAACTACTCTAGGATTAGGTTTTTCATCTTCAAAGACTATAAATACAAAAACACCCAATAAGCAACTAGTTATGACTTAATCGGAACTCAATACAGGACCATAATTCCAGGTACTTCATTGATTAATGTTTTCTAGAATTAAATAGAACATAAACCTGCAAACTCCAATCCAGAAGTAACGGCACATTGATGACATTAGATGATGCTTTTTTAGATAGCAAGTCTTCTTCTATGAACCCCATCAGTTTAAGAGATGCAACAGCACAGTAAGTGGCACCACCTGTGACACTAAATCAATTCAAATCCATAAGTGTAATAAATATCTGCAAGAAGCGACCAACCATGAACTAATGCAAACAACGCTTGAAGACTTGGTAGGTTCATCGAGTTAATAATCTCTGAAAGCAACCAACCCATAGAAAACAAACTAGGAGATTGAAGACTTTCATATCCACTCACCATGAGATTCTGCACCTGGAATCAATCCAAACCCTCCGTCATATGACTGCAGGAGAAGTCAATAGACAAGTTCTTGAATATAATATTGATGATATCAGATGAACCAAGTTAAGAAGTAAGGCAGACTACCTGACAATTTCTAATAAATTCCTTAGCCTTTTCACAATCCATGCCGGTCCAGTTCTTCAACATTGAACAAATGGCCGCTGAAGACATCAAAAACTACATAGTTGAATCATCATTCAGAAGAAAATGAAACTCGGGTATTCTTTGAAAGAATTTTCTTACCTGCGCAGAACACAAAGCGGAGATCTGTTTCTCCTCCAGTATGAATGGGCATAAAACTGGGATGTATGAAACATGATATATTACGTATTGGATTCAGCACCTTAACAGGTTAAACTAATATACAATACATAAACGCTAAGCAATGACTAGAAAAGAAAATGATGAAATAACTCATTTAATTGCTCAGGCCAGTGAGTGCCAAAAATGGTTCAACAATTAAGTGTAACTTTCTCGCTTTAACAAAACTAGAAAAAGGCACCTTTTTTTCTTTTCTTTCCCAATCATGCCAAGCAAAGGTATGATATAACAAATAAAATGAGACACTAATTGCAATAGAGTTATAACAAGGGCAAAGGATGAAGTAAATAGTACCATCCATTAGGCTGTTGAAGAGTTCTCATTGATTTCAATAACAATTCAGAGTTTATAAGACATAAATCATAGCCAACGGTCTTTAGTATCGCCAGCGCACAATATGTGCTTGCTAGGTGACTGCCGTTCAGTTGTGCAGCCTGCAAAGACGTATTTAAACAAACAAATCAAATTCTGCAACAAGAAATAAGATAAAAACACGACCTTTAGCTTTTCTTGCCTAAATATGGGATAGACAATTTCCATACCCCATTATTATTTGATTGAAACTGGGAGCTTCTGGAACCATGGAATCCATAAAACTGGCCTGTGAAGATACAGATTTTCATGTAAATATATCACTGTTGTAGCATTAATTGTGTTCTAAAATGAAGATTTCAGTGAATACCTTACCATTTTCAAATGTTTTGTCATTCTTTGGATGAGCTTGAAGCGATAAAACCCAATTAACTACTGCATCTTTGTCAATCTAACAGAAATATAGAAGAAACTGTCAAAAAAATATATCTTCTCAGAATGGTAACTGTCAACTACAACCACAAGCAGAAACTGATGCATCCACATGAACCGACACTCACGGGAACAATGTTGAAGGCTGAAACTTTTTATTATGCTATCGAAACCCCATGAATCGCACTCTATCCTACAGATGTTTGTATTTTAATAATGAAAGGGTAATCATACTATAACTAATAGCAAAACTGAATGACAATTACAATCCAAAATTGAGCTTCCAGCCAAAAACATGTATCTAAAACCTCAGCTTGGCTGATCGAAAACCCGCTCAAAACCCTGTCTATCCATTTATAAAACCTCAACAGCCTTGAATGCAACAATAAATGTATCAATGCGTGGCTGAGGGATAAAAAAACTTCAGGACTTTTTTATCCGAAGTTCAAATCAATTTGAGCTTAATTTTTTTATGGTAGATAACACATACAAAAACACCATATCACTAAGAACGTAGATTTTCAAATTTTACACATGCCATGTTTTATCTAATTTTTACCTGAGGAATGCCTGTTTATCCACAATTACTAATAACAATTTATGTAACTAAGTGTAACAGAACATCCAAAATATCTAATGCTATTTCCCAAAACAGCAAAAGAGAGTATCTACACCCACCAATTCAATCAGAGATCCGCAATCAAGTTAATTCAACAACAAAAAAAACTAAACTTGAGCTGAATTAAGTAAACAACACAACAAGTCCACAAAATCAATCCCTGCATCTACGAACATGAACCACTTCACGGCACACATGACAACACTGATTCGAGCATTCTCGTCAAATAAAAACTTCCTATTCCACAAAAGACTAGGCGGAATTAGAGGAATTGGGGAAAGAGGAGATACCCGATCGAGAGCGCCGAAGATGTCGAGGCCGGAGATGATGAAGTAGGCGAGTGTGAGGCGGTTGATCTCTTGCCCTTGATAGGGCGCAGGCAGCAGCTGATACATCATCTCCAAATAGAGTATATGCCGATCCTTCTCGAAGATCAACGATTCTGAATCGGAATCCCAGAATTCTGGATCCTCCATAGTTGAATTCTCGATGTTTCCGCCGCAAATCTGCAAGTTTTATGAGAATTCGGAATTCGGAAGAGCTAAAGAAACAAATTCGGAAGAGTTGGAGTGTGAATTTTGAGCGAAGAATATAAGTTTATTGTTGAGAATATTTACATTCTGCGAAGAATCTCTCAAAGAATCTATGGAGAAAGAAAAAAGTAAAGTACTGATTTGAGGAATACAGTCCTATTATATGGGGACAATTATATTTATATGTTATCCAAAAATCTTGGGTTTTTTTTGTAATTAAAGCTATTTTTGTCACCTTAATTTTATACTATTAAGAAAAAGAAATGTGAAATAATTTATCTCCTTTTCGATTGAGAAATCTGTAATTATTTTATTTATTTAAATTTATTTAAATTGGTAGAGAAATCTTTAATTCTTTCATTTTTCGTTCATTTTTGTTACCGTAAATAGTAAAACCACGAGGTATAATTAGATTAAAAACCAATTTTATGGATTCTATGTCATATTCAACATATAAACTCCATGTGAAGATAGAAAAAAATACTCCATCCGTCCCACTTCAATTGGCACACTTGTCTTTTTTGTTTGTCCCACTTCAATTGGCACTTTCCAAAAATAGCATGTGGTCCCTACCTTCTCTACACACATTAAACAAATGGCCCCCACCCACTTTACACACTCAACCATTTATTCTTAATCTCCGTGCCCAAAGTAAAAGTGCCAATTGAAGTGGGACGGAGGGAGTATATATTATCAAGTTTTAAAATTTTAGTTTAGTCGTTAAATTTGCATTACATTTTAAGTTGTTTAAACATTATTTGGTCCAAATGGAATTCCTAAACCGTATTATATCATTAAAGACAGAGAGTATTATAAACTCATACACATTATTGCACTAAAAAAATTCATCAATTTTTTTTTAGATAAATTAATAGTATTAAACAAAGAAATTTAAAGACCGCGTCACAGGAGACTCTAACCCAAGACCTCTGGTCTTAGACATTTTACCTCTTACTGCTTGGCCAACACACGTACACAATTCATCAATTTTTTTAAAAAAATTATTATTACTCAAAGAAATGAAAAACGCACTCACACTCTAACCCTTTAAGTGACTCAAACCTCCAATTTATTAGTTAGAAGAGAAGCGTCTTACCAACATATTGCGCTCTTATCGTCACAAAAATTCAACAATATTGAAAGTTGAAGAACCTAATCAAGAAAGATACTATTCCTATGTGCAAGTATACATCATGAATGCTTGCCGCAACTCACGAAATTTGCTCCTTTTGTGACTTACAATATAATGACTATCATTGAATATATTGCAATCAACACATTTTTCTTTGTGACCACAATAATTCACAAGTTTTCTTTACTCTTCAGTTCTTCCTTTCGAAATTCATCACTGTATTAAAATGTTCAGAAAGAACTGGTGCAAATTCAACAGATAGACAAATATACACATCTCACCTCTCAAGAAGTTGTTGATGCAACCGGTTGAATAAGCTCGTCGGGCCCCCATCTTCACCGGTGGGACGAACAAAATCATGATTCATGACTCCTTTTGCTTCTACTTTCATTCTAGATCAAAAATCATATTAGCATTCGCATGCTTGTATGCTCATATACCAGCGACGCTTGAGATTTTCTTCAGGGCTTCCTCTTCCATTTCAAGCAGCCGTTGACAGAATGTCTCAGCATCAGATGCCGCATCTTTGAATGCGAATCTCAACTCCTTCCACTGATATTCACGAGACCCGTCATCCCTCACAGAACCAATAACCTTGGCGAGCACATCGATACCCTTCATATCTACTGATAGAATAAAAGCGTCCTTCATGAAAATCAAAAGTCAGCATATTTGTGTATTAAGAGGAGAGGTGGAGCTGCATATTGTAACAGAGATTTGTTTGAATAAAACTTCCATAATTCCAGAGAAAATAAACACATGGGTGTAACTTTTCTAGCTTAGTAGCCATCAAGTTCTGATAATGCTTTACATGAACATCCAAAATTCTTGATCTAGCTATCATTTTTAGCATAAAATCTCATGTTTCACAATGCAACATGGTTGTTGTACTAAAGCAGAATTCCAGATTAAGAACAGAAGCTGTTATTCTCGTCATCTTTTATTTCTTTAGTTTATTTAGTTATTTAGATTTAAATAAATAGATGGATCATGCTTTTGTGTTAGTTCCAAGAAGCATGTGAACAATTAAATTACATCATCAGTATCCAAAGTAGGTAATTAAAGTCTTACCTTCGCATTTTCATTTAGGAAAGTGATGCAGAAAAGAATAAGAGCTCGACGCCTTGTCTCACTTCGATTAATTCCATCAATGAGGCTCATCGAAAATTGAGCTAGACAACAAAGATGCAAGATGCTATAGTCACATGAGGTAGATTATCAAAAAAGCTGACATTTTTGAAATAAGATGAGCACAACAATCATCTCCATAGAATATAGGATAAAAGCTTCCTTCATAGAATATACTGATAAGCACCTATGGTCTTACCTAAACAATCTGCCTTCGACTTTTCAATATCTTCAAGACTTACTTCATGAACTTTCGCATTGGTGTCAACATACATGCACGACCTGCAATTGAAAGGGCTGTCATCACCAGCTGAAAATAGGACAGATATATTGGCTTGATGACACAGCTCTCAGCAATCATAAATAGTTCATGCATAATTGAATAACACTAACATTCTCAAACTTGAGGCAAATATGTTGCATCCTTGTTTAAGTCAGATTCCAATATACAAATAGTTCTTTTTGATCCACACAATGCCATTCTGGAATAGAAGTTAGAAGGAATTTTCTGAAGATTTTTACCTTACGTTGAACTTGTACAGATTGTATTGTGTATCACCTTGGAATAATTCCTGGAGATTTGCAATTCGGGAAGTAGAACCAAGATGAGATGAGTTCAATATTTCAGAAACTGAATAGCTTAACTCCTCAACAGCCTTCTGGTCTGCTAACAGGATTTTCTTAAGGTATTCAGCTGCTAACTTAGCCTGTAACATAGTAAGAAAGAACAAAAGGATTCACACCTTCTTTTCATGAGCCAGCAAGAAAACGTTTTTTACACATAAGTAGCTTCGTCGTACTTGAACAGTCAAGCCATAAAATGAATATTCTGATGCGTAAAACCTAACCATTATCAGATTGCATATTGTACAAAGCCTGCTGAAACAAATAGTACTTGGCTGATAAATAAGCTCTGTTGCTCAAATGAAGCATTAATTCAATGGAAACTACATATTAGGCGAGAATTTCCAGTCAACCGTCAAACAATATTAGATCTCAACATCACGAAGAAAAAATCCGGTTAAAAGCATTAGCAATAATAACTTGTGATATTTGGACTACTTCATACCTTTTCCTCTTCAACGAGGACAGCATCACCAATTAGAGCAACCCGAGCTGGAAGCTGCATGAAATAAAGCAATAAATATCTTAGGATTGTTCCGATGCAAAAATACCCAGAGTGCAGGCTTTGCAATTGCAAGAAGGCCAACTTATACCAAATACATTATAGGGTAAATCATGTTTTGTGTCCCCAACTTTCAGAGTTATCCAAAAAATGTCCCCAACTTCCGTTTTCTATTAAAAAGCCTCCAACTCTTTTAGCATTTTCCAAAGAATGTCTCAAGTACAAAATGATGAGTCACCTCTGAGGATTCTTAGAATTCTTAGGTGAAAACTTTTTTTTCAACCTCACCCAATAAAACAACGTCGTTCCACTTCCACCTAAGAATCCAGCGAGGTGAATCGTCATTCTATCACCGAATTTTGTATAGCGGGACACATTGAACTTGGGGGTTTTAGAATAGAAAGTGAAAGTTGGGGGGACATTTTCTGGAATTCGCTGAAAGTTGGGGACACAAAACATGACTAACCATATATTATACAGAAAGACCTATGAACAAGTTAACATTTCCTTCATATTTATTTTTTCTTGGTTTCAGCAAGCAGATTGAATGGCAGATGGATGAACCAAGCAGATTACAAATGCCAAGCACACAGCTGAAGGAGAATAAGGAGCAAATGCCATCTGAAACTTAAAAAGGTTACCAAATTCACCTTTTTAATTGATTTCAGTATGCTCGCAAGTGGCCCTGGAAAGGGGCTACTCACAGCAAACGAGCCACGTTCATCAATAATAGTATTCTGTAAGAGAAAAGAATTGATGAGAAAGGAAAGAACACCAACAGAGCAACTGACTTGGCTGTATTACTATCATAAGCAACTTTATATATGCTAGAAGAAATAACACTTGGATAGATAATGGTAATCTATTCTGTCGACGCATATATTATCAAGTTAGGTTTCTATGTCAAGATAACAGAAATAAAACCCTTAAACTCTACAATGACACTGCAGCCAATATTCAGTACTATTCTTTCATTGGAAAATCACGTGTAATCTGTCATTCGCTTACACAAAATTTAGTATATCATTCAAGATAGAACATATAAATGGCAAACTACTTTGTGTTAAAACTGACAAGATTTGTTGGTAAAAATCTCCATATAATTGCCAATTTTCAAGCATGTAATGATCATTTTCTTTTCTGATATTGGTAGAGGAAATGAAACATTATACTACTCCCTCTGTCCCACTTCACTTGGCCTAGTTACTTTTGATATGGTTATTTAGGAGAATAAGATTGTAATGTGGCTCAATTTAATCTAGTTAAAGTGATTACCCAAAAAGAAATACAAAACAAGTACTAAATAACGATCTTTGTGCTAAGTGAATGCATCAAAAACAAAGCCATCTTAGGAAAGTTCGCCATCACCCATGACTCACAACACCAACACATTCAGAGGGCATTTACTTTTTATAATTGACAAATTGAGGAGATACATGATTGGGTGTTTATATCTTCATTACTAGGATTCGCCAATCCCACTCCACAGTCCACAGGGATATGAATCAAGCAAAATTAGCTCAAATAATTGATAGAATACATGATTGAGTATTTATATTTTCATTACTAGGATTCTCCAATCCCACTGGAATATGAAACAAGCAAAATTAGCTCAAATAATATAAATTATAAAGTGCCTTGAGATATCCCAAAGTTCGAATCCATCTTAATGAACAATGGACTAACCTACACTACTTTTATCTATCTAAGTTAATCGTCAAAAGTAAATGCCCAATCAGAGAAGAAATGTTACCACATTATGCAGCTCCTTCTCAGGCACCCAAATATACGGCCTTCCTTTCCTCACAAAATACTTCACTCTTGAAGTGTAAATCTCCTCCTTGCTAAATACCACAACAAATAAGCATCAGAGAACCAAAATAACCCACCAAGGAGAATTTATATGTATCATATATGTATATATACATCAGCTAGTTGTGAATTTGGTACTATGCATACCTATCGTGGGAATCGGCTTTGACGGTATTGAGCTTACCCTGCCAATTGGAAGCCAATACAGTCTACCACAAAAAGGTGATACATGAATAACAGTCTGAAAATCAAAAGCACTAATTAATGGAGCATGAATTAGCATATAAGATTACAAACCTTGCATTTCTCAGCGACAGTTAAAACCGATGATTTCCCCCGTTTTAACATGATTTCGTTCCTTCAAACGCTCTGTTAATCTGCGGCCGTCGGAGGTGGCGAGAGAGGAGAGGAATTGGAGAGAGAGAGAGAGAGGGGGAGGTTTAAAGCGGGTTTTAGAATCATGTGAAAAGGGTCGGGTCGGGTCATCATTTCATTGCCCATGATGGCAAATCTGAAGGTATGGGTGGGAAGATAGGGTTCGGGTATAGGGTATCCGAATACCCGACCCGAAAAAATCGGGTATCGGGTACTTTATACCCGAAAAATTAGGGACCGGGTTCGGGATCGAGTATTTAGGGTGGGGAAAAATCGGGTATCGGGTCCGATCAGGTATACCCAAAATACCCGATTTTTATTAAATATATATTAAATTATTTAATTAAATTTTAATTCCTTAATTTCAATTTTCAAATCAAAGGAGTGAACTACTAAACTGTAACCCTACCTACAAAATTTTCAATTTTCAATTTTGATGTGATGTTATATACTCCCTCCGTCCCGGCCAAGACGCTACATTTACCTTTGGGCACGGGATTTAAGGAGTTGTAGATTAATGTTTTAAGTGTGTAATAATAAAGTGATAAAGTAAGAAAGAGAAGGTAATAAAGTAAGAAAGATAAGGTAATAAAGTGATAAAGTATGAGAGAGAAAGTGATAAAGTAAGAAAGAGAAGGTAATAAAGTGATAAAGTAGGAGAGAGAATGTAATAAAGAAATACTTAATTTGTGTTAATTAAGTGTTTAAAATTCCTTATTTTTGCCAAATATAGAAATGTAGCATCTTCGTTGGGACGGCCCAAAAAGGAATATGTAGCATCTTGGGCGGGACGGAGGGAGTATTATTTATTAATATAGATTTTCGAATTTTTTAAAAAAAAAATCGAGTATTTTCGGGTATTAGGGTACCCTAATACCCGATTAAGGAAAACCGGGTACGCTAATACCCGAAATACCCGATTTTACACAGTTTGACCTGAAACATGTAATTTTGACCGGGTAATTAGGGTACCCTAATACCCGACCGGAGTCGGGTATTAGAGTACCCAATTTTTTTTCGGGTTCGGGATCAGGTATCGATTTCTCGTCTTAATCGGGATCGGGTACCCGATTTTTTCGAGTAGGGTACCCGATCCCGACCCGATTCCCAGCCCTATCTGAAGGTATAATTGGAAAGCTATTGACGTTATCTTTCTAATGATACTTTGGTAACCGGAAGAGATTGAAAAAAAGAAAAAATATAGAGTTTCGTGACCTCAACTTCCTGCCATTTTTTTTACCACTTGTGTGACGTGTTTTCTGACTCCAACCGTGTGTTCTTGAAAGTGTTCTTCTGAAAAACACGTCTTGTGGAGATGTACCGAAAAGTGTTTTTCAGGATACATTTGATCCTAAAACAAAGAAACATGAGGTGACGAGACTTCTCTCTTTTTTGCATTAGCCTTTTGTCTTTAATAAGATAGGCATTAGTATGTTTTCGGTGATGGAGTGAGTAAAATTTTTCTCTCCTTACTTAAAAAATCTTAATATTGCTCCACCAGTGTTGAGCTCAGATCCTTTCACAAACCGATTTATAAGGGAAATTTTTTCCTCTTTTTTTTTTTCCGGTGGGCCTCAGCCCATTTGCTGAAAAACACTTTTCAGTGCTTAAAGAAAACACATATGCTCGATTCGTGTTTTTTATTGGAAAACACATTTTGGAAAACATATCATATTACTCAAAAACATATCACGAGGAAAGCGTTTTGTATTCTGAAAAACACTTTTCGGTACATCTCCACAAGACGTGTTTTTCAGGAGAACACTTACAAGAAAACACGGTTGGATTCAGAAAACACGTCACACAGAACAGTTTACAAACAAACCCTTATTATATGATGCCCTAATATCCAGCCACAATGCTCCACAAAATATCACAAGCAGTGTAATTACAATACTCCACAAAATATCACAAAAATATTCAATTCCTCTATCACTTCATTTTTTCCACATAATGTGTGTTTTGAGATATGTTCCCAGACCCAAAAAACTATTCCAGGGAGATGTGTTCCAAGTCACTGAAAAACGTTTTTGCATTTTTGATGTGTTCCTAGACCCAAAAAAGCATTTCGCGAAAATGTGTTATCAATCACAGTTGGAATACACATCGAGAGGGGATTGTATGTCAGAAAACACAAATACTACAGAGTTTTTTAACCACTAAAACACAACTAATAAATCATTTTCAATTATATACTGTTTTTCTTAGTCTCTTGTTTCCTGATGCTAGCACTAATGACTGATTATTTCTCACATCCTGAGCCAGCCTCTGATATTTCTGTTTCTTGGTCTTGGGCTGTGAATCTGCTTCACTTGGTGAATCCATTTCAGCAACACTGTTAGACCGTGCTTCAGTTTCACCCTTCGGCTGTACTTCTATTTCAGCAACCCTACTTTCAAACAGCTCCTCTTCTCCATGAACTAATGCCTGAAAAAGGTAAAAATTATCAATAGCACGGAAGCATAATTAACAATTAATAAGAAAAAATACTGAAAACGTTTTTGCATTTTTGATGTGTTCCTAGACCCAAAAATACTGAAAAACGTTTTTGCATTTCGTTTAGTTTGTAAAGTAAACGAGTGTTATTTAATTAGTTTGACTAATGGACTAAAGTACTTGCTATATTTGGGTCGTTTATTACACTAGTTAAACACTGATGTTTAAACGGTGTAATAAACGACCCAAATATTTCTTTTAGTTTGTTAACAACTCGATCATATTATACACACTTTAACTAAGTATTGAAAAAGTTAAATGTTGTCAAGCCACAAATACAAATATTGTTTGTTCATACCAACCACTCATGTTCTCAGCCTCTTCTTTGTGTGTCTTTGTGCCATCCGCATGTTTTTGTTTATTTGTATCATCTCTTGTTGGCTCATCTCTACTACGCTTCAGAGTCTCCAGATTCTCATCTATAGAATGACTTGTGTTCTGTTGGGGTGACCCAAGAGAGACACAACTAATCAGAAAAAGAAAAAAGAAAAAAAAGGGATGTGAGAGATTGACTTACCGGCCTTTGTCAGTCCGGCCTTCAAGATTCTCATCCATGCAATTGCTTGTGTTCTGCTCAAGAGAGACACTACTCAAAAAAAGAAGAAGAGGAAAAAACAGGGGATGTGAGAGATTTACTTACAGCTGCATTCGATGATGTGAGAGATTAGGAGCCTTTCTTTGCCATCGAAATTTGACATCCCTTTATAGCTGAAGCAAGAAGTAGTTCCCAACTATCTTCACCTACCCCAAGATGTTCTCTCCCCATCTGAATAACACTGTCAACATCGGATATGCCATGCATTTCCACAACCGATTTCAAGCTAAATTTGAGAAAATCAGCTGCAATATCTTCAAGCATGCGGTTGGCAAGGCGCTCATGCACAATCTTTGAGACAAGGAAATTTTCAAAGCTCTTAAACTATGTCTCTCTTGAATTACATTCACTGTCTTGTTGGCAATTAAGTATCTGTATATGCATATGTTCCAAAATGATCAACTAGTAAACATGTATGCATCACTAGTAATATTGAAGGAAGTAATGATTATACTTACTTTATCAGAACCCACTCGTGTAATAAACTTTGCCCAGTCAACTTCGTTGTGCACAGAATACAATCCATGGTATTTGAAAATCGGGGGATCACCAATCATGGTGATCCCCCGATTTTCAAATACCATGGATTTTCAAATACCATGCCCAGGATGTTACTAAATACTATCCCTGTTTATTTATTCTGAATTTCAATGACTCGTAAAATAATTGAAGAAGCAAATATCTCAAGGCAAAAGTTTAGTCTTGATGATTGCATTTTGGATTGTTTGATCTGATAAGGGTTCTGTTTTGACAGATTAATTTGGTTTTTATGTAATAATAATAATTAAATATGTTAGTTTCAAGTCATCCTCAGTTTGGTTTTGAGGATTAGGCTTGAAAGATATATTAATCTAACCTAATCAAGCATATGCTTCATGTGTTTTTCTCTGAAAAAAAAAGCATATTCTTCTTCAATGATTTAACTTGTGTGATGATGGAACAATGATATAGGGTCCGAGAGAGAGGATTTAGAGATTGAAGAAGAATAATGTAAAAGAAGAAAAAAGAAAAAGTAAGAAATGGAGAATGAAAATTAAAAAGAAAAGAAATTGATGAATTAAAAATGAAAAATAAAATTGGAAAATCAATTTTTAACGGTGTTGGATTTTCTGTTAGACGAAGGGTGAATTTGCATCACTTATAGTTATGTTAGGGTGTTAACAGCACTTAACGTTTCCTTAAGGGTGTCTACGTTAGGGATGTATTTGCCACTTTTTCGAAAAATAAATTATAGAAATGACCCTCGTTGATTTTAAGCATTTGGAAAACTTCGGTGTCTTTTTAATAATAATAAGCAGGTGAGAAGCCTCTCTCGCTGATCAACAGCTTTTTTTTTTTTTTTTCCTTAAAATTATTAAAAACTCCTTGGGGAATCGTGGCCCGCGCATTGCACGGGAAGCATTTTAAGTAAAAATAACAGTGATAATGTAACAATTATAAATTTTATTTTATTACTCCCTCCGTCTCGTCAATGGTGTCTTGTATTCCTTTTTGTGACGTCTCACTACTCTTGTCATATTTCCTTATTTGGAAATAATTAGGAGATAATTATAGTCCAATTAATTTGTTAATCAACTCATTTTACACCATAAGTTAGTTACGGATAAAAAAGTTAAAACAAAACATGAATGAAGAACTATCGGTCAGAAAAAAGTTCAAAACAAATAGTTGTTCCAGTTCTTGACATAGAGAACTATCGTTCATTTCTTCTCCTTCTTCGTGTCATAATCTGCAGGTGTGAATTTCTTATTGTGCACACATCCTTTTGACCTAGGAGGCAGCTCTCGACGTGGCCGATCCGTCATCCAGTTAGGCAGCCTTCGACGTGGTCTGTCAGGGAGTTCAAGATCACAGTTAGGCAGCTCTCGACATGGGCTGTCCTGGGCTTCAAGAGTGACACTTAGGCTGGAGAAACTCGCCTGCAAAATTGGAGTCTGTTCTAAATCAGGTGAGTGAAATGGCTTTGTGAATATCACCAAAATCAGTTATCATATACCTTAGTCTGGACATTTTCATCTGCAGGTTGGGTTTCCTTCACTGCATCATCATGGAGTTGATAAGTGTTCTAATATCATCATGTTTCTTGAGAGAAACATCAGAAAGAAACAAACCAATTCTGATCAAGCTGTTCCATCTGAAAAGAAAATTAGAGATATCAGTGCATCAACAAATCCAGCTCTTGATATGAAGAAAAAGTACAAAACATAATAACAACTTACAAAGTCAGTTGTCCTGTTTGAAGTCAGCTCAAGAAATTGTTCTACATAGTGAAGCAGGAAAACGCCACAATCGTACGAGTTCTCCTGCATTGGTAGCTGAAACACGGTATATACAGAAAAGAAACAAAATTGAGAAGCTTAAAGATGGTGAGTAAAAGAACGGATGAAATTAATGGGAGTAAGAGAACCTCAAGGGAAGAAAACTTCAATGATAGAAAATTATTTTCAATCCTTTCATTCTCTTGCTCATTCACTCCTTCTTTAACCTTCCAATGATCAAATAAGTACCTACCATTTCAAGATAAGTAAGAGTCAAGAACAGGAATTCTCAAATGCTCTGGTGAGTATCAAAATATCTTCTAGCAACAAGAAAAAATTTGCCAATTTACCTTCTAATTGTTTCTTCAATCCTTGCGTCTGCGTGTCTTCCTTTAATGGAGTCAAAGTGTAGAATACATGGCACTTCCGTTGACCCATCCATATTTTTTTCTACACAAGGATTTTTGTAGCTTATAAAAAAACAATACAAAATTGTAGAAGATGATAAGAGATCATACCGCCTAAAAGGGCCACTTGTCCAGGATAGCAGATGATAATCAAACTCCAATGTTCACTAGTAGAACAAGAAAAATAAAATTCAGAAGTAACCAACTCAAGAACTTGTAACTTGTATATATATATATATATATATACACATATCTAAAAGCTCCACACATGTATTACCTCATGCATAAAGGAATCAGCACATAATCTTTTTGAAAAAGATTCACATCATTTGTCCATGAATGTACAAACTCAAAATCAACTGCTCCAAAGCTGTTTTTATTATTGAGAATCTTCTGAAAGAAAAAAGGACTGAACATGTGGAACCTGTGCTCATCCTTCGGTATAGTATTATTTATAAGATATCTGTCATTAAACCACACGCTTTATATTACTATCAAAAGTCACATTTTTCTTAGAATAGAAAAAAATTATCAAAGTAATTGTTCTTGATTTTTCGAAAGAAAAAAACAAACTATAATCCATAAAAATGTAATAAAATCCAGCCACAATACTCCACTATAAATTTTAAGATCGATATCTATTTTATTGTCAATAATTATAGTTTGTACCGAAAATAAAATAAAAAAACAAAAAACAAAGTATAAGACAAGTTGTTAGATTAGCTACACTATAAGAGCATCAACAACCATGCACTCAGTCCAGCAATGGTATTGCACCCGCCCGAACTCAATAGATTTTAATATTTTTTTTAATTACGGAAATGGGGCGCGTGTAGCACACCCATCCCCTTCGCTCCACCTTCGCAGCAGGAGCATTCCATCGCTCCACCTCCATTGCACCCGGGTGCGGCATCGGTTGCGGGTGCGATAGATCGGGATCGATCCCGGCTTCACACCCGCCGATGTTGATGCTCTAAAGAAAGTGAAATAAAACTAAAGCGACGCTCTTTTTTGTAATATTCTCAATCAAAGTTTAATTCAGATTGTCGTTACATTAAAATTGCTCATAATCGTGACAACATATGGCTGATCGGACTGCTATTTATCAATAAAATCTAAACCTCTATTCAATAATTTTATTTATCTTATTTCAAGAACTGTTATAGCTATTTTTTTTGGTGCAATAGGAATCCACTTTTGTTTTCTACTTCAGAAGTTTTCTGACATTATAAAATTCTCAAATCTTTAGCCCCAGGGTTGCATAGATCTAGCCCCTCCTAAGATAAATTAACATAAACTATCTAGACCCGGTGCTGCATACATCTAGCCCCAGTGCTGCATGGTATTTGAATCACCAAGCTTAATCCATTCTACTCTAGAATTCGTGTGTGATTTTCCCTTTTCGGCAGTTTTAATTTGATGGGGTTTAGCTGTTTAATATATTGCTTGTTGACTCAGTGTGTGTGTGTGTGTGTTCTTGTTGATGTGGTTTGGATAATGATGTGTGTTCTTATTTGAAACAAAAATTGTGCTTATATTTGGGTCCAACATCTGATGGGCTAGAATTGGAAGTATTTGAGCTTGTAAAGTGGGAGTAAATTGTTGTGAAGTAGAATAAAATAAAAAAGATTGGCCCCCTCAAATTTTGTCCAAATTTGCTAGGTAATTTACATTAATAGTATTTGAAAAGATTATGTTACATACCAGATTCACATTCCCGTATCGTGTGGCACTAATCTTGATAGCAGCCAGCATGCAAACACCACAGCTATTACTGCAACAGGTACATAATATTAGTACTTTCAACCTAAAATCACATCACATCTAAATTATATCTAATAAAGAGTATTACCCGTCAGTTTGCTCCATCATCTCTATAGGTTCACGATTCCATTTTAGAGTATCTATAGGATGGTCTGTGGACCCCGGCAAGCTCTTGAAAACTGTGTTCATTGACCAAGAGCAGATTGCTTAAAGAAAGGCTACAAATATTTCAAATGCAAATATTGATGCTATAAGAATTATATGAAAGCATTGCACATACCAGCTCTGTCAATCTTTGTTCATGTACTGATAATGCATTCTTTGTACTCAATGAATCAATCACGAGGATCTCCCTCGTGTTCACTGAGTACGCAGCACACCACCAGCGATTTTGTTCAAGGACTGGGACAAAGATTACACTAATTTTCACACAATGCATTTCCCTGATATGTTTGGTATACTTTGAAAAATCGGAGTATCCTTGCGCAGCACGACACTGCAACAAAAACCAATCAGGCATAGCAGTTTTTCCAAACCGCAAATGTTGGGTCAAGCATGGCTCGGTATCCTTGTTTTTTGTCAAAACAACTCTTCCATACATTCGTGTAGAGATATGCTGCCACACGGACATACTAGGCAAATAAAATAACATCAAAATTCAACTATTTACCGAAACAAAAACAAAACTAAGATTAGCAAATATATATCACATTCAATTAGTATAATAGATTACCTGGTCGTTCTCCAAGGAATCACCCTCGTCCTCTTGGGGTGTTTGAATACTCTCACTCTACAAAAGAAAATAAAATATAAAGAACCGTAAAATATGAATGTGAAAATGGTGCAAACACTTTAGCATCTTTCGCTAAAACCTTAACTGAAAACCCAAAATTTAGATTACGTGGTCAGCGGGAACATCCCTCTCCTCCTCTGATTTTGGCAGAAAATCTGTCACCATCTTTTTGTCCCAGTCTTTGAGCACCTCCTTATAAATGTCCTCAAAATTCTGAGCAAATTTTCCGCTGTTTTTTTTGGAAGGCAGTGGACGTTGCACCCATGTAAGGTTTTCCAGCTGTACTTCTTGGAGCTCTAGAAACTGGTCCGGTGTGCACTGCGGCTTGTGATAGACCAGATTTTCCATGGAATGAGCTTGGATTCAGGCCGACATGCCGGTTATGTGAATGGGAATAAACATGCCCGAACTTCATTAGACTCACACAGTCTCAAATCCACATTCTTATCACTCTCGAAAAAGATGCCAAGCATAGCAAAACCAAAGCCTACAAGATTCAAAAGGCAACAACAATTAATAGCAATATTCATTTACGCATTTCCTCGAACAGTAGAGTGCAAAAGAAAACTGCTGTCAGTAACGCTAAAAAATTTGTTGTAAATTTCATAAAACTGAAATCTATTGAGGGAATATCACTGTTGAGACTCGAAAAATGAGAGAAATTACCCTTTTTTTGTTGTTTGAATGAGGGATATTCTCCTGCATTGGTAGCTGAAACACGGTATATACAGAAAAGAAACAAAATTGAGAAGCTTAAAGATGGCGAGTAAAAGAACCGATGAAATTAATGGGAGTAAGAGAACCTCAAGGGAAGAAAAACTTCAATGATAGAAAATTATTTTCAATCCTTTCCTTCTCTTGCTCATTCACTCCTTCTTTAACCTTCCAATGATCAAATAAGTACCTACCATTTCAAGATAAGTAAGAGTCAACAACAGGAATTCTAAATGCTCTGGTGAGTATCAAAATATCTTCTAGCAACAAGAAAAAATTTGCCAATTTACCTTCTAATTGTTTCTTCAATCCCTGCGTCTGCGTGTGTTCCTTTAATGGAGTCAAAGTGCAGAATACATGGCACTTTCGTTGACCCATCCATATTTTTTTCTACACAAGGATTTTTGTAGCTTATAAAAAAACAACACAAAATTGTAAAAGATGATAAGAGATCATACCGCCTAAAAGGGCCACTTGTCCACGATAGCAGATGATAATCAAACTCCAATGTTCACTAGTAGAACAAGAAAAATAAAATTCAGAAGTAACCAACTCAAGAACTTGTAACTTGTATATATATATATACACATATCTAAAAGCTCCACACATGTATTACCTCATGCATAAAGGAATCGGCACATAATATTTTTGAAAGAGATTCACATCCTTTGTCCATGAATGTACAGACTCAAAATCAACTGCTCCTAAGCTGTTTTTATTTTTGAGAATCTTTTGAAAGAAAAAAGGACTGAACATGTGGAACCTGTGCTCATCCTTCGGTATAGTATTATTTATAAGATATCTGTCATTAAACCACACGCTTTATATTACTACTAAAGCTGCAAGAGCAAACTACTTGGAAAATATATGAAACTACTTTAACAACTCTAACTTACCTCATATAAAATTCAATGATGACATCGTTGATATGAGCTCTGGCGTCTAAGGTCTCCAGGTCCGTTCTTTTGATGATGATTGGAAAATTATCCCCCGAGTATATAAAGTTATTGAAAGCCCTTTCACTCCTACTTTATCCCAAATATATAACTTCTTCTTCTTCACTGTCTAGATAGTATTGGAGTTCCCTGCAAATTGAAAAGATTCCAATCACAAGTTAAGATAGGTATTGAAACATCAAAAATAAAAATAAAAATAAAAAATAACTCATCAAACCTGGGCAGTTTCACAATCAAGTTTTTTTCTTTTTCCTTCCAGATCTCAATTTGTGTCTTGTGCCTTTCAAGCCAGTTCTGCTTTTCACTATTCGTCCTACTCTTCACTTTGAGCTTTGGCAATTTTTCAATGTGCTTCAAGTCAGTCTCAACAAGCCCAAACTTCTTGTAGCACAAATGAGGACAATGATTCACCATCTCATTGAAGAAATGGAGAACTGTGTGCGCAAATGCTGCCCACGCTTGGGGGACCAAATTGGGAGGCACGTAGTCCATCCATCTTTCGTAAGGAGACCAAACGATCTAGCAAGAAGAATGTAAAAGAATTTCAATAATCATTTTAGTAAATCTGAACGGATATAGAAAATAATATTGCAAAAGGATTATATATTTTTGGGGGTATCTGAAGCCATGCAAAGTCAGATTCTTGCAGAAACAGGTATGAGTAAAGGTGAACTCCCTTTCAAATACTTAGGAGTGCCTCTGTCTACAAAGAAACTCTCTGTATTACAATGCCAGCCTTTACTCAAGAAAATACTTGCTAGAATTGAATGTTGGTCGGCAAAACTTCTTACTTATGCTGGGAGGTTACGGTTGATAAAGTCTGTGATACTGGGAGTCCAAACATACTGGTGTCACGTGTTTCTAATTCCTAAGAAAGGTTATGCAGATGATAGAAAGTGCTTGTCGATCCTTTTATGGACAGGTGCAGCTAGCATAACAAAGAAGGCACTAGTTGCTTGGGATAAAATGTGTTTGCCCGAACAAGCTGGAGGGTGGAATATCATCAGCATTCAAGAATGGAACAAGGCAGCCCTATGCAAACATCTATGGAGTGTAGCTCAGAAAAAAAGACAAGTTGTGGATCAAATGATACATGCCTACTATATCAAGGATCAGGATCTCACTACCATGAACAAGATATGGATTGAGCGGAATGTGAGAAGGTTTCAAGACAAACAACAATTAGCTTTGCAGGTGGTTAGGAGATGCAAAATCATTGTAGCTATCTGTTGTAATAAAGATGCTAAATTAGCCAGTCTGTTGGCTGATTAGCCCAGCTTTGTTATTATTGTTTTTTAGTTTGTAAACTCCATCGGTTCACTTGGTAATAAATCCTATTTTACCAAAAAAAAAAAATTACAGAAGGATATAGAAAAAAGAAGTATTCACTACGATGTAGAGACAAAATAACCAACAAATGTCATCTAAGATAAACAAAATTTCAGATCATTTTTTTTTCCTTTAAGTCCAAATCATGAATCTGGCCAAAATAGTGAATTTTCAATAACAACAGACCTACTCATGATAAATGCAGAAATGTATAAGCTAAACCACACACACAGTGAAGTAAAACCAGATATCCAAGCTAAAAACTTCAGCTTATTGATTATTACATTAATCAATCTTTTTATAAAGAAATATGAAAAAGTTCTAAAGTGTTTATCTTAAAAGGTTATAAAATTAGATAGCTAATGCAAATATTAAGCACGCTTTCTATTCTAAAGAAAAGAAAATACATACAGGATTCGTCTCCAAGGCTTGCTTCACTACATCTTTGCCCACCACATTGAAGTTATCTTTGCTGCACCTACCCAAAATCTGTGAGTAGTAAGCCCCTAGTGGAAATTTTCTGGGTTGTTCAAGCTTCCATCTGGGGTATATAACCTCCATCATACTCGGCATATATTCCAAAACAAAAGTCTACAAATAAAATTATTAGTAAAATTAAACGTGCACAACTCCTTGTCCATCATTCATAGGAGTGATCATGCAATACACCATGTATACTAAACAACTAATTTTCTTCTGTCTAGATCATCATCTATCCCCTAGCAATTTCTCTCAGTGTAGACAGCCTGACTCTATGGCTTTTAATGTCTTGCTCGGGGATAGCTAACTACCTACTGAAGACATCAAGGTCTCTATCACTTTTACATATTACTGCTTTGCCATAAATCGGGAGACCAGTATAAAACATCCTCTAGTGTAATTCCCATCTCCACTCTGCCAAATTTAAAACAATTTTCTACTACGTTATAGTGGCGAAGCAAGAGGTCCATCCCGTGTCTGAGGTTATCCGCATAAGGCACCTTTAGGAGTGTAAACAGAGAAGCTGCATGTGTGTCCTCTCCTAGTGCAATCTTAAAAGCATCATCCAGGGAGTTATATATATTAAGTTAAGGATTCTCTGTTTTTGTAGCATCACCAAAATTGATTTTTGTGAACTCACGCCGCCGGTCTGGTTGGAAAGGACTCAACTATTTCTACGAGTCATTTCACGACACGTGTCTATTAGTTTTGATTTGTGGTTGCAGAAGACTAGGAAGTTAGAAATAAGTTGAGTACTTGGAGCAAACATCAAGCTTTATTTTTCATTAAACATTAAATATCTACTTGATGAATTTTACACTAAAATTCCTGATTCTTTCAATAGAGATCAAGTATTTAGCTTCCTACTCTAGCATCAAATACATAAATTATGTACGAAACATAATTGAAATGATTATTTGGGAAATATACGTCGAAAAATGAGGTTCCTCGAGGAAGTTCAAACTCCTCCACCGCCCAGAAGTTGAACAAAATTATTCGACCCCGAATCTAATTCGTATTTATGCACCACAAGAGCTGCTGGTGCTGACTAGGGCCTAATTACTAATTTGTGATCATTGGTGACTGCAGCATGTGTGTATCAAATCAATTTTTGTTCCTACTTTGATCAATTTAATCTAGCTTTGTAGCCTATTTTCTCTCTTCTTTTTTTGCTGATGGTTTGTTGCAGCCATCCACTTCTATATCGATTAACCTTAAGGCTCGTTTGACAACCATCTAGCTACTCTATAGGACTGAAATAGCAATAAACTATATGAATATGATCCATTCAGGAGCTATAATTCATCATGACCAAGAAATTTCGTTTGATTCAAGTAACTATCATAAGCACCCAATGAATTTTAACTATTATAAATAAAACTCACCATAAAAGTGCTACATGCTCAAGACGACGTGGTGAATGAGAGGAAAGGTAGCACATGGAATGAGCTTGGATTCAGGCCGACATGCCGGTTTTGTGAATGGGAATAAAGATGCCCGAACTTCATTAGACTCACACAGTCTCAAATCCACATTCTTATCACTCTCGAAAAAGATGCCAAGCATAGCAAAACCAAAGCCTACAAGATTCAAAAGGCAACAACAATTAATAGCAATATTCATTTACGCATTTCCTCGAACAGATAGAGTGCAAAAGAAAACTGCTGTCAGTAACGCTCAAAAATTTGTTGTAAATTTCATAAAACTGAAATCTATTGAGGGAATATCACTGTTGAGACTCGAAAAATGAGAGAAATTACCCGTTATTTGTTGTTTGAATGCGGATCTCACATTCGAGACAAGCTTTTATAGAATACATAATTCATTAGAGAGATGAAAATCACACAAAAAAATCGACCCAACACCATATTAATGGTGTTTCATAATAACCGTTAGTAATAAATAAAAATTAAAGTTTTTATTATTAAAATTATTAATTATTAAAGTGATAGTTATTAAATAGAAGGGCAATTATTCTATATAAAAGTAACCGTACACCCAATAAAAGTGACAATTTGTTTATTTTTATCTTATGAATTCTTTTTTACTAATAATTTCGTATTAAGATTTTCATAATTTAGTTACTATTTTTAAGGAAAGTTACTTTATGAAATTTGGTAGTGTGTTTCTAAATTTCCAATTAGTAGAATATAGTTTTTTTTGTATCTTATGAGAATACTTCAATAATATATTTTCAAGTTAAAAACTTTCTACATTGGTTCAAATATTACTTTAATTAGCAAAACTATTTTAATAAATAAATTAATATTTTTTGTAATCAATTGATCAAATTGAGATCAATTTTTTTAATAATTTATTTTTCCCTAAAGAAAATTGAATTAAGTCCAAACATGTGGTTCATATATATTTTGATCTTCTTTACTACATGTTTCCGAAATTTGAGGGTCATTTTATATGAGATGAATATTCTTTTTCTTTTTTTTTTGATAAATTACATAAGTAAATAAAAAAATTTAAAGATTGCCCGACGGAGAACTCGAACCCAGGACCTCGGGTCTTGGGCATTAACCTCCTACCGCTAGATCAACACATGCATAGTGAGAATTTTTCCATCCAAGTGTGTGGTTGCACAAGAAGAATTCTATTTATTTATTTTATACAAATTTTTTAGGATGTAGTTAATAGGACATGGAACGACGTCGTGTTTCAGCTGAAAGTCAGCCTTCTATGTTCCTCCTATAGTCCTATTCTACATTGAAATCGACCTTTTTCTAATTAACTAGTTTTTTTGTTCTTTAATTTTATTTTCGCCGTTGACATTTATAGTCATCTTTTACCACTTAATAATCGAGAGTTCTTAATTAAAACTTATTATAAAATAGAGAATAAAAATGATTTCATATACACCTTGACTATTTTGATAATTATTAAGCTTTTCACATAATTTTTGTAATAAGTAGTCTCTTGTCTTATTATACATATATCACTAGCAATGAATTATATCACTAATTATCTTATTATAATATATGAATGGTTCGCACAGTGCAGATATATAGCCGCACGTGCGATTTTGTGTTGAAAAATGTTTTGTGACTAATTAATTTTTAAATTCTTTATGAGATGTTGGTAGCTTAATATACTTTTTCATGTCTAATTTGAAATTAGAAATTTCGGTCCGCACCGTGAAATTAGAAATTTTGATCTGCAACGTGCGAACGTCCGAATGGAAGATCTCCTCTCTTTTTAATATATTTATTAAATTGAGTTAACGCAACTCTAGCTTCCATACATTTGACTAGATTAATTTCCCAGAAGGTAGCCAAATTTATTAAAGCACTAGAAATCGAATTCACACACATATTTATAGTGGACTTTGACAAAATCTAAAAGTAAACGGTTGCGATAGAGTTATGAGACAAAATAACAAAATAATATTCCTAGTTTGCATACTCTATATGTCTAGATTAGAACAATGTCACTCTCCAATCATCGTGGCAAATACTAACTAAATAAACTCTATAAATAGATATCATCTCTTAGTACTACTCTACACCTAAATCTTTTGGTATATATTCTAAGTTTGTGTGATCCTTACCACAAACACACACACACACACATACACATATTTGATCCGTCGTCGACGAGATGGCTCCACCACCATCGACGACAGTCTCACCGGCTACAACATTGATCGTACGAGTGGTTACTCTTGTTTGCTTGCTCATATCTGTTATCGTTATTGCCACCAATAATCCTGAAGTAGATGGAGGCAAGATGAAGTTCAACGATTTCTACGCTTATCGGTAAGCGCGCTTAAAAAATCATAAATAAAATTATTTGCTTCACTGTGCACTTCAAACTTTCCTCTCAATTCGACTGCCATGTCAGCAATGATTTGTGGGTCAAAATTCGTCGGGTGCAAAATCAAAAAGAATATAAAGTTCCGGTGTTTATAAGAAAAATTTTAAAGTTGGAGTGCAAAACTAGAAAATAGAAAAAGTTTGAGTATTTATAGGCCAATATCCCTTAAATAATCGGTCACAATACTCTCGCCGGAAAATATATGGTTCTTGCTCAATTTAATAGTTCGAAATTGAATGAAAGCATGCTTTCTCATTTTGTTAAATATAGTGATGTTGTATAAAACTCAACTTGATAAAATGATTTATATAATTTTTTTAAAGAATATTATGTCGTAATAGTTTATTTTTGACATTGGTGCATGCAGCTACATGTTGGCAACAGGGGTTGTTGGAATTGCTTATACATTCCTTCAAATTGCATTCACAATTTACTTTGTGAGCACTGGAAATAGGCTAGGTGGCAATGGTTTGATGTTCCTTGACTTTTTTGGAGACAAGGTAATATATATACACATTTTTTATATTTTTAGCACTTATTTGGTATTCATGTTTGAAAATGAACTGATTAATAAAAGCAAGATAAGTAAGAATAATAATAAATAATTAATGTACTGTTAAGATTAATCATCTCAGGGATGATGTGAGTTTATTTTTTAAAGAGGAATAGCTAGTGAAATAAAAGATGGTACATTCACTTAGGAAACTTTATATTACTATATTTTGATACTTTTTTAAGAATTTGAAAAATTATTTATAAAGAATTTAAAATCTTGAAAATTATTTGCGTACCACACATGCATGATTAATGTTTAGATCGAGAGTTCAAGTCACCTAGATGAGCTAATGTGCGTGTCGTGTGTAGCTCTAAAAAATAAAATACTAGAAATTACGTGTTTGGAGATGATACTTCTGGTGGGCATAGGTTTTAATAAAATTGGTGATAATTTTTTTGTTGTGGAGAAAGGGTGGGTCCCACTATTTTATGAGATGTGTAATTGAAATTGAATTTGATGTTGCTCTTATGTAAATAACAAATATTTGTAAGCATAAAAGTTAAGGAAAAGATGTGAGACTATGTTCTAAAAAAGAAAATGTCATACCTTTGATAGACGCCAAAAACAGCAAAAGTGTCATACTTTTTGTGGACGAAAAGAGTATTATTTTTTATGATTAATATTATTTACATTTTTTTTGTGATGCAGGCGTTGTCGTACTTGTTGGCCACCGGCGCTGCTGCCGGGTTCGGACTGACGGTGGATTTGAACCGTATAGGATTTGAATCGGACGTTAAAGATTTTCTTAATAAAGCGAATGCAGCAGCCAGCCTACTCTTTTTTGGCTTCATATTCTCAGTGGTCTCATCTATATTTTCTTCCTTCTCTCTTCCAAAGAGTTCATAGATTTTAGTATTTGATTTTGTTATTGTTTGTGAATTTTGAAAAGTGGAGAGTTGGAGTTGGGCCAAGATCAATTATCTCTAAGCTACAAGACTCATGTGTTGTTGTTGTTTATATTATTTTTAATTTGCAATTAAATGTATTTTGCTTTCTAGTAAATTTGAATATGTTGGATAAATTGTTATATAATAATATTCCAGCTATACATATTTAACCAACAACAAAAAAATAAAAAATTACTCCATCCGTCCCAACGAATTTGAATTTTATAGTTGGTCTTGGATTCTATAGTTTAAGATATTGACTAAAGAAAAACGGTTTTGTTTGAGTGATAATTTTTATATAATTAAAAATATGTTTGGTCTGCAAAATTATATAGCGCTAAATCACCTCTTCCACAGAAGCCTATCATATATCACAATTTTTGTTCAAAAATGGTTAACACAATTAAGCAAGCCAATTAGAAACACAGCAAGACATAAAGCAACACACTATTAAACATGAACATGGGCTCGTGTAATCATTCATTCATTAGACTCACACAGTTACAAACTCAGAAGATAATAAACTTATGAGTGTTATCTAAAAACTATTATTCGAAAGATCTAAAAACAAATATATCGACAACAATCTTATGAGTGTTATCTAAAAACTAAAATTCAAAATATCTAAAAATAAATCTAACATAAGGCGTACAAAGCATCAGTATTACATATGTTTCTGGAATAATTACATAACAACCTACTAGGTAAGTAAGGTTCTATTTACGATCCCTGAGTCGGGGCCTGTTGATGTGGCAGGTATGTGGGTCCTCTTCCGGATCCTCCTCTGGGTCCTCTTCCGTATCCTCTTCCGGGACTCACCCCTATAACAAACTTATGAGTGTTATGAGTGTTCGGCTTATCCAGATGTGAAATACCCTTGTCGATCATCTGTAAGCATAGACATTGGGTTACAATCAACTTCCTTCTAATCGACAAAGGAACTCACGTCCCGCCTTACTCTCTACCACCGTCGGAATCGAACTTCATTAGACTCACACAGTCTCGGATCCAGTCTCACCACTCTCGAAGAAGACGCCCTGTGTAGCAAAACCAAAGCCTGCAAAAATTCAAAAGGCAACAACAATTAATAACAATATCCATAGACGCAATTCCTCGAACACATAGAGTGCAAAAAAGAAAACTGATTCATCTCAGCAGTAGCGCTCAAAAAATTGTTATAAATCACAGTGGAAAATCGAGAAATTAGAGAAATTACCCATTTTTTGAGACCATGGAGCTGCAAATCCGCTTCTACGAAACAGATCTATTGTTTGCTACTACTGTAATAGATTGGAAATGCTGTATTTGCTAGGGTTTGGGTATCTGTTTGAATGCGGCTCTCACATTCAAGACAAGGTATTTATAGGTAACGAAATAATTAGGGAGACAAAAATCACACAAAACTCATGCATGTCGGGTTCGGCCCAAATTGGGCCCGTACACCTACTGAAAATCTAATGTGACCAAGCACTCGATTCATGACGTGTCATATAATGCAGGAATTGTTATGAATAAAAATAATTATAATTATAATAAGAATAAAGAATTTATACTATTGTATTAAGAGCTCGTTTGCTACGTGATATATGAGATAATAAGTGTGATATATTTGACTGTGATATTTATTAATTTATTAGATATTGATATTATGTCTGCTAAAATATATAAAAAAGATTTTACGCTATTGCACAATTCAAAAGATATGGATAAGAATAACGGACCATTATTTTGTAAATGAATTTGAGTTTTGAAGCAAACAACATATTAGGGTATTATTATAGATATATATCTCGCACTTATCATGCATAGCAAACGAGCCCCTCAAAAGTTTATCTAAAAGAAGACGACACAAATTTTAATAAAAAATGGTAAAAAAAATATTTAATGATGAGGTCGTGTACAAAAAATAGCATTTAAAGAATTATAATTGTAAAGTTAATTGGGAGGTCATGTACAAAAATAGAAAATGAGGAGATTGATTCAAACTTTTTAAAGACACCCCAAAAAGAAAACTGAGGCAAAAATTTTGGGGACGGAGTTAAAGATTTATTTGTAAACTAGTACTATTATTTATTTTTTCTTTATCTTCTAATTTTTCTTTGTTTTATTTATGTCTAAAATTATGAAATTTTACTAATCATAAAATATTTAATATGCATATCAAATTAAAAATCACAATAAGAGCTTTAATTTGATATATTTATATAAATATATGATTTAAAAATGTAAATTTTATATTTATTTAAATATTGATTTTTTTTATAAAAAAAATCTCTATCGATCGTCTCTTATATTTTTGAAATAAATCTATTTTTTTATTTTTTTCATGATATAAATTTTTTTATTATTCAGCTTAAATATGTTGAATTTAAATTAATTTTTATTATATTTATAAATATGATAATTGAGTTTGTATCAATTTTAAATAATTATAAAAATATAAAAACATTTTCCGTGCATTGCACACATGTGCAAATACTAATTTTATTATTAAAAGTAACAATAGTAAACGTGTAGTTCTCATAAAAAAATGACAATTACTATGCATAAAAGTAATCGTGATTCCAACATTTTTTATGATTAGAAGTGACTAGTGAGAATCATTTTTAACAGGGGCGTTAACTTTGAATGATTAGTTTTGATGGATAGTGGATTTGAAATTTTGAGATATCCCAAGGCTCTTGTTATTTTTATCATTTAAACTAAGTTTTGCTTGATTCTTATCTCATCAAAAGAGTGGAATTGGAGTAATCTTATTATTGAGGATAAAAATACTCAATTATCTATTTTATTAATCATATAAAATAAACGCCCTTTAAAAAGTAAATAGTATTATTGATAAATAAAAAACAATAAGTTTTACCAACAAAATTAAATAAGTTGGGTTGGGGTCGGATGTTGGATCGGGTCTGGATCCAAATCGATATATTACCGCTAGCATTTTATTAAAACGACGACGTAACATGCATGCACCTTCACAAAAAAAATATTAAAAAAAATTGAGACTACTATATAGAATTGAAGAGTGCAACTTGTAATTAAAAAAGATTAACACTCTAAGGGGGGTGTATTCGTTGTGGAGTTTAATAGATTTCTATGGATTTTAAAAGTCTGGGTGTATTCGTTCCAGACTTTTAAAAGTCTGCAGAAATCTAGGTGTATTCGTTCAAGACTTTTAAAAGTCCATATAAATCTGGGTGTATTCGTTTCAAACTTTTTAAAATCCATACAAATCTAGGTGTATTCGTTATTCCATTGACTTCAAATCCGGAATGACTTTCATGGATTTCATCCAAAAAATACACACGACGAAATCCGGCCAAGAACCACGAGAATTGAAATCCATGGAGTTTTGAGCGAGCGCCGAGTTCCAGCAGCCGCAGCCAAGAAGCCAGCGACCGCTGGAACTCAGCCTCCGTTGAGATTGAGTATAACAGACATGAAGACACCTCTTCGAATGCCGAAGAAACAGTTCTACTAAAGGATAAATCCGATGTTATTTTCCCCTTCTTCTTTTCCTTTTTTTGGAACTTCCCTCGCAGAGTTTTTTAGCTGCTGAAGGATCAAACCAAATTGTCAAATATCACAAAAATAGACAACTGTACATTGGACTATTTTACATTTTGTACAACAAAATTGGAATTGATCAAGAAAAGTCAGCTGTCAGAGTTGAATCTCGATACACCAGCGCACCAAACAGATTCTTCCAAGAATTTGACCCTTCGCTCCTGAAATTGATGCTAGAGGCTTGACCACCCTCAGAAAGTGAGTTGGGACTAAACAAGATTTTCTTCTATACTAGTTGAGATCCCGACTTTTCGTGGATATCAAGTTCCAGTATTCCATAACCGAGCTGATTTAGACAAACTGTGGACTGCAAGTCATTGAGGCAATGCATTGAGCAATAAGATTTAAAGCCAGGAAAAGTAACGCTATACAAACACCCACGTGGATACATATACAATCTCCTCGAGCAAGATTGCACCAAATGTACACATATTTGCATAGGCAAGGCTACAGGTGGCAAAAAACCAGTCGCATGTACTTCTTGGTATGAGCCATGTTGGAAAGAGAGGATGAGTGTTATACCTGAAGAAAATAGTAGAGATCTCTAGTGCACCGTCTGTACTGCTTGTGTCCGATCAAACTGACTAAAGTGGTTGGAGCACCATCTGCCAGGAGGAAGGGAATGAATCACTTTCCACCGCTTCGTGGTATTCCCATGCAAATGATAGACTCACCAGAGCATGCCATTGAGATTCAGTGGGAGAATGCAAATAGTTCTATATCATTGGACCTCATGATGACACCTTTGAATTACTTTCCACCGCTTCGTTTTGCGTAGGTCATACCTTGTTCTGCCACATCCATTTTGCTTTTTTAAGAATGTCCCTGCCATCTCATGGTAATACAATTGAGCGCATGCGATCTGGTGAGAAGTCGCTGGAACCCAGCGGTCGCTGGGTTTCCAGCGGTGCTGGGACTCCGCGGGCGTTGGTTTCATGGAATTCAATTCCAAAATTATCCCGTAAAGTCTTCGAAAATCCGTGAAAATCGGGGTGAAATCCAACTACGAATTCTTTGAAAGTCCTCTGGAATCTATGTGAATTCCATGGAATTTAAATTCCATGGACTTTTTAAAGTCTGTGGAAATCCACGACGAATACACCCACCTAAGTTTAATTTTTTCAGATTTTTCCCCTAATTTAAAATTGAGATTATAGCCAAAAAATACACGAACTTTGATAAAAGTTGCAATTTTCACCTGAACTTTCAAATTAGCCAAAATATACCTGAACTTATATTTTTTGTTATAAATTTCACCTGAACTTGCAATGATTGAACTCCGTCGAGGTGAAATTTACAACAAAAAATATAAGTTCAGGTATATTTTGGCCAATTTGAAAGTTCGGGTGAAAATTGCAACTTTTATCAAAGTTCGTGTATTTTTTTGCTATAATCCCTTTAAAACTCCCCCTATATTATTGTTATTTTTTTTTTAAATGATACTACAATCAACACAAGATGCTCATAAGTCATAACTCAAACATAATGCATTTAATGAACTTCACGATTCAACAATTCAATATGAAATTGAAAATGAATTGTAATAGTTTTAAATTAGTCTATTTTATTTCAAATTTCAAGGGAATGTTAGCAAAAAAAATAAATTATTTTCTAGTGGATTAATATTTTAATTGTGAGTGAAAGCTTTATTTTCATATTGAACTATGAGGTTTTAAATTTAGGGAAAGTTTAAATTAGGGAAAAATCAAAAAAAATTAAATTTGATGTACTCCCTCCGTCCCACCATTTTAGTCCCCTCCCACTTTTCACACATATTAAGAAAATGCATTTAATTTTTATATTTTTATCTTTTATACCCTTATTTATTATTTTCACACATCCTTTTCACATTTAAGTGAAGCATTAAATAAGGTTAATTTAGTCAAAATAATATTTTTATATAGTATTAATTAGTAAAGTGGACTATCTTTTTGGGACATCTCAAAATGGAATAAGGGACTAAAATGGTGGGACGGATGGAGTATTTTATTTTAAAATTTAAAGGTTATGTGCAAAATCAGAATTCGTTCAAACTATGTATATTTTACGGATTTTCCCTTTATAGTAACCCTATACACACACACACTATTGACAGCCGATTACAGTTTGCATGGAATTAGTACATTACCTCAAATCACAAATCCCTCCATCAATTTGGGGTCAAATGCATGCAAAGTCAAATTAACACATTATTAAATAAATTCCACTCCTCAATTATATAATTAACATACAAATCAACCACGACCAAGTCAGATATGCATGATTAATACATATTACTCATTGACTTGCCAAGTCCACGAGGCTGAAGTCAACCATAAATACTTGTAATTCCACCCCAAAAATGAGCAATTATTCATATATAAATCAAGTTCATAATAAAACCAAAACTCCACTTTAATCACTTTGACATTATCGTAAAGGTTTGATCTTTATTCCACTGAACACACTTTATATCATTTTATTAAATTAAACTCGAGTTATTCTAAAAAAATAATAAAATTGAGGGACGAAGAGTATAACATAAACTAGATTACACCGATGATAATAGAACTATATATCTAGTATAATTAAGATTTAAAAAAACCGATCACCTATATAAATCGGGACATACCAATATTCCAAATCAATATATTATTGCTAATATTTTATTTAAAACGACGTCGTAATATGCATGCACCTTCACAATAAAAATATTAAAAAAAAATTGAGACTACTATATAGAATTGAAGATTGCAACTTGTAATTATATGAAATATTCTCACGATTGATAGCTGGCCATGATCATCATACACATATCTCAAATGTATAAATAACCCCAAAACCTAGCTTCAATTTCACAGCATTAGAGAAAAAACAAATTGATCTCTAACTAGAGAAAAAATGGCTCCGCCGCCGTCCTACGCCGTGTCTCCGCTCGTGTCGCTCATCGTGAGGATTTTAACCTTCATATGCCTCTTGATATCGCTCATCCTCCTCGCCACCGCCACCGGCACGGCTTCGACCACCTACGGGGACGTCGAAGTCAGATTCAAAGATTTCATATCATACCGGTATTTAAGTATTCTTTTTATGGACGAATGAAGTATTATTTTTCTATATATATAATTATGAAATGTGGCATTAATTGAAGAATAAGATAATTTTATTTTCAAATATAGCACTTTTTCGATAAGTGTGGAATCTGAGAGTAACTAATTATAAATGTCTGAAAAAATTAGAAGAAGGGAGGAGTGAAAGATGGTACACTAATTTGAAGTAAATGAGCATGCACCAAATATATATATATATATATATATGTATAGTCAAATTTATTTTTAAAATATAAATTAAGAATTATTTTCATCTTTTGATGGTGAAAATCGGTTATGAATTCATTATTTTGCTAAATGAATTTGTGGTATTGGGTTCGAATTATATGATAGGCGAGCATTTCATTTTCTTGAATTCATCATTTTTACAGCTAATTTATAGTATTTGTAATTTTAATTAATGTTAAAGTGGCTATGTGTAAATAAATTCAGATATTATCTCTCTCTTTTTTTGTAATTTTAGTTTAAATTAAATATTTTAAATTTTGGCAGATATCTATGTGCCGCAGTGGTGATGGGATTAGTGTACACAGCCGTGCAAATGGGCTTCACTGTATACCAAATGACAACTGGAAATCGATTTGGAGGAGATGGTCTTGTTTATATTGATTTCTATGGTGACAAGGTAAAGTAAATAAGTATTCCTTTTAATTTGTTTATTTTAGTATGATATATACAGATTAATTATATTATGTCTGTGTAAATTAATATTAATAAATAAGGATAATTTACACTTAAATGTACAAATACGAACTTTCACCTAATTTTCAAATACACGAATTTTCAATTAACGGTTCACACGGTTCTCTATATATTGAAATGGTGTAGACATCCAACTATATTGTTTAGTATCGAGACGGTTAAGTCATGTAGACATTTTAAGTGTCCGCCTCAGCGTTAATTTTGAGGGCAATTGATAGTTCTTTAAATAATCAAAATAATTGGAAGTTCGTATATTTAGAAGCGGAACTTTTAGTTTATGTGCAAAATCAGAATTTGATGAAATTCAGAAACTTGCGTGAAATTGGCATACGAGGGAAAATTCATTACACATGTACATATAAATCTGGATCCAAATTCATATTTATTGGCATTTGTAATTTTATTGATTTTGGTTATGTTTGAATTCAGATATTGACCCGTCTACGAATTTAATTAAAACTCATGAAACAGTCTGACACAAAACTCTCGTAATCGTTATAATATCGATTCACTAAGTGTAGCTTGAATTGCAGGCGGCATCGTACATTCTTGCCACGGGCGGGGCGGCGAGCATCGGAATGGCCGTGGACTTGAAGGACTTAGGAGAGGTGTTGGGCATCGGCAATTTTATGAGCGTCGCCAACGCCGCCGCCAGCCTTTGCTTGCTCGCATTCCTTTGCTCCGCCGTGTCGTCAGTTTTTTCGTCGCTTGCTCTTCCCAAAAGAGTCTAATTTTTTAGTGTTTTTTTCTATTTAATATTGATTGCATTTTGTTAAGTTTAATTTGGTTGGTATGTGTTGGAGCTTTGCTTAATTCATTCTTATTGTATGGTTAATTTCTTGTAAGTATTGTACGATTAAGCTCGATTGTGTTTATCTAGTTTTATTTTTTCTTCTTCCTTTTAATGATAGTGCATGGTCCTTTTCTTTTTGACTCATCATATCACAAAATTGATTAATATATATCACAAAGAGTTAATCCAACTAATATAAACTAGATAAAAAAATTCAAGCAATAGAGATATAATTTTGCATCGGTTGACCTTATACCCATCATCCTATTCATGATTTTTTTTTAATGTGCCTTTAAATTCGTCAAATTGATGAATATTTATATGTAAAGAGCTTCTGAATTTAACTTTTAGAGCTTGTTGTAAAGAACTTGAATTATGCCCTCCAAAAAAAAATCAGTGATTAATAGTACTTTTAAGAAATTTAATTCGAATAATGGGCCATTTTAATTGCTAGACAATGGGCTAATGTATTGTATATGAGCTGGGCTTTACTTTGTTTTCAATTGGTTTTGTTGTAATACTAGCTAAAGCCCATATCAAGAATGAGGAGGTTTAGCATTACTCTTTGGAGAATTAAGTTATGATCACCGATTAATCAGTGGTAATTAAAGAATTTATTGGGCACTTGCTCCTCAAGTCCTTTAACATTATAATTATAATAATAAAATTACATCATTTTCCACATCAAATATTTGATCAATTTCACCATATCTCTTCAACATAAGAGCAATTTTAACGGGGCTCGCGAAGCTGGCGAGCGCCCGGCTCGCGCTAGCGCCAAGCTATTGCTGCGCCCCCGTGCACACTCGGGGCGCAATTCTACACCGGGCTCGGATGAGGAGAGAGAATGGTGCGTGCTATGCATTACCCAATATAAATTTAGCGAAAAGTAAAAAAAAAAGTTTGAAAAATTGGGAACGACCTTCTCGACTGCAAAATTTGGCTCAACATTTCTAATCTGAATGTTATTTTAATTTTAGTTTGGCCCAATATTTTATTTTTATTTTATGATATTTTAATTTGAATTAATGTAAACTTTTATTTTTATTTAATGTAATATAATTTTTAATTAAAATACTGTTAAATTTAATGAATAGCTGAAAACGTATTAAAATAAAAATAAAATGAAAAAGAAAATTTAAGAGCCCCATTGCAGGAGAAAATCCCAAATAATTTTTTTTCGAAAAATGTCGTCGGGGGAAATCGCGAATGATTTTTCAATTCATGTATTCTCACTCATAATTTAAAAATTATGAGAAAAATCAAAATATGTGAAAGTATATGGATTTTCTTGCAATTAACCCTATTTATATTTCAAATCTTTGGATTCTTTTTGCATTTTTAGATTTTTTTGGTTCAAATCAGATTTAATTATCTTCTTCTTTTTTTAAAAATAAAATAAAATTGGACTTTTGTATAGTTCAGTTTAGTAGAGATTCATTAATAAAAGGAAACGAGAAATAAAATGTTTCCTTAAATACACATTTATTAGAATATGACATCCTATTAAACATAATTAAATGTGAGATTAAGAGAGAAACCGTTTATTGCGACGGTGGTTTATCTGTGCAGCACAGGTTGCTCATCTACCCCAACTACAACCCAACCGTATTAATTGCCATAGCTCACTCTCATCATTCATCAATCAACTTTTTCGCCTAAATTTCACTCCATAAATCCTTCCCCAATTCTCATTTTCAGGTAGATCTTCAATTGGAGCTACCAGCTGCGACAAAAACGATGAAGGTTTCCGTCGTCACTCGCAGCGGCCGCGAACTTGTCAAGGGAGGCCTTGAGCTCAGTGATTCCGTACGTTTTGATCGATTGGATTCTGCTCTTTCATTTCTGGATTTGAAGTGCTGAGCTTCGAATTTTCATGCGCTACTGTTTATTTTGAATTTGAGTTCCTGGATGTTACGCCTAGTGAATTACTGTGTTGGTAGTAGATTTGGGCGGATATACTTGGGTATATGTAATGACACAGTGTATAATGCAACTGGCGTAGTTCATGTAGCTGAAGTGTTGATAGAACCAATTTTTGTTTGTTTGTGTTTTATTTTGGTAGTAGATTTGGGCTTGAGTTTGTGAATTTGTGATTTTATGACTGTTATGAGTTGTCATGTTGGTGTGATTTGGGATCTGATTTGGTGTTTTGTGCAGGCTACTGTGGCTGATCTGCAGGAGGCCATTCACAAGAGGAGTAAGTTGTTTTGGATTTCTGTATTGCTCTTTGTTTTGATTCGTTATGTGGATTGAATCTTGTCTACTTCGGGTTCTTGCTTCCAATTTACGAGGATACAGTTTATCGGGATGGAACTGGGGACCGTGTGAATTTGTTTGTTGCTTGTGATTTATTCATTGTGGAGGTTTGTGAGAAACAGAGTCCCCAAACTTACAAATTAGGTTTTTCCTTTCATAATTTGAAGGTTTCAATGTGACGGGGAACCTCCAAACTGTGTTGGCTCTAGTGTTAATAGAAGAAAACGTTTACAGATTAGGATGTGAACAATGTTGACCTTGAGTATCAAGAAAATGAACATGATCTTTAGAATATTACTTTGTCAAAGCTTGTGCACTGCCAGGAGTTTTTTAGACTTATGTATAATGGATAGACAAATTCACAATAATCTTGTTGAGTTGTGGGATGTGATGGGGAACGGAGTGTATTTCGGTGATCCATAAAATTGTGAATTACTACGTTGAAACATAATTAATTTCAATTTCTTTCTTGAATAACTCTTTTGGTCTCCAGAAATCTGTCTGGTAGTCCTTTTTCTTGGTTCCACCTTAAATTTTGGATCTGCTCGTGTTCCAAATTAATTCACACACTTGTGGAAGGGAGGAAAATAGGAAAGATTGCTGCCTGTTGGTTATTGATGTGCTTGGATTGTCACATGACTCACATCATTAAATTTATGAAGTTTAACCTTAAACTTTGTGAAATATGTTTTGGCCTGAGGTTTAACTTTCTGAGAGAGTTAAATCTGAGAATGCGTTTGCTCTGAATTTCCATGGAAATTCTGGATTTGACTCACAGTTCATTTAATTACAAGAAGTTTGATCCCCATGCATGTTACATGTCCTTAATGAGAATTCACAGATTTAGATTAAATTGTTCGGACTTTTTGATTTTTTTTCATATATATATTTTTTCGTGTAAGGTACTAGTATTATTTATTCTCAAAGTGATGCAGACTAGTTAGTTGGAAAAAAATAGAGAACTGACAGTGTAACCAGTAAATGACTCGAAACATGTACATGCTAAAGTTTTTAGTTGGGTGTCAGCCAGTTTCATATGTTGACCACAGAATAGTGTTGGTAATATATGTATGCAAATTTTCTGCTCATGTGCAATTTTGCATGCTGTCACTATCACTCCATAACCGCTTTACTTTTTGTGTTTTTCTTCCGTTTAAGTTAGATAACAATTAGATATATCAGGACATACAATATTCTGATAATGTAGAGCTCCCGCCCATTGATTATGCTTCAAGTGGTAGTCTCATATTTTTGGCATCTATCATGGTTAATATTCACTTGTTTACTAATTTTCCATTTATCCCTACAATATGGTGATTACTTTTCCTTATATTCTGCCTACAGCAAAAAAATACTACCCGTCAAGACAGCGGTTGACCCTCCCCCTCCCATCTGGGTCGAAGGAGAGGCCCACCGTCCTTAACTATAAGAAGAGCCTGAAGGAGTATACCGAGGGGAATGAATTAACTGTCGTTTTCAAGGATCTCGGCACGCAAGTCAATTATAGCACTCTTTTCTTCTGGGAGTACTTGGGTCCTCTGGTTCTCTATCCAATCTTTTATTACTTCCCCGTATACAAGATCTTCGGCTACAAAGAGGAGCGCGTCATTCATCCGGTTCAGACATATGCCATGTATTACTGGTGCTTCCACTACTTCAAACGTATTATGGAGACCTTCTTCGTGCATCGTTTCAGCCATGCAACCTCACCTCTCTCGAATGTCTTCCGGAACTGTGCTTATTACTGGACTTTCGGTGCTTGGATCGCGTATTACGTCAACCACCCGCTTTACACGCCCGTGAGTGAGCTCCAGATGAAAATTGGCTTTGCTTTTGGGTTGCTTTGCCAGATTTCCAACTTCTATTGCCACATTTTATTGAGAAATCTTCGCAAATCTGATGGTGGTGGCTACCAAATCCCGCGTGGATTCCTATTCAACATTGTGACTTGTGCAAACTATACAACTGAGATCTATCAGTGGCTAGGCTTCAATATTGCGACACAAACTGTAGCAGGTTCTGTTTTCATGGTGGTAGCAGCTGCCATAATGACAAACTGGGCCCTTGCCAAGCACCGCCGTCTAAAGAAGGTGATGTTTCTTCACTTTTGCTTTTAGAATGTTTTGCCTCCTTTTATGACTTAAATTCACCCATCTCTATTCTCTACTTCTAGTGTGGTTAGTTTGACACCATGAAAGACACTTAGATATCCTGCATAGTCTTTGCTTTCATGTCATTGTCCAATACGAAAACCAAGCAGACCAGCCCAAGAAGCCTGAATTCTTTTTGAGTTATAACTTTATTCGCCCTAAACCTCCAGCCCAACTGTTTCGAGCTGGATTGACATCCTTAATAACTGCAATGGTGAATTATATTGAATCCCCCCCCCCCCCAAAAAAAAAAGATTCTTATTCCCGTTTGCCCCTCAATTTAGCTCCACCTCCCATCAGCCGTTGTCATACACAACAAACACTTTAATTTTTTAAGATTTGTTGCTCTCATCACGATTCTGATTTGTGCGTATGGTGTCATATCTTGCAGCTGTTTGACGGGAAAGATGGCCGACCTAAATATCCCCGGAGATGGGTGATACTGCCCCCCTTCCTGTAGAAGCAAGAGCTCATCAGGTTTTCTTCTCTATCTCTAGTGAAACGATCTACACTGCTGCCGGTTGAAACTAGTCAATTCTTGTCGAGACTCATTGAGTTTATATCAGTGGATTCGAGCTTAGGTCGTTTTTGTTTCTTCTGATGTAGTGGCTACGGATTCGTTATTCTCCATTTCTGCTAGCTTGTGCCCCCTTTACTCCTTAAAAATGCAAAGAAAAAAACAATAATCTTGATCTCTTTCTTTATGGTGTTGTCAACTTCTTTGCCCCTTTGAATTGGATTATGTTAACACTTCTTGTTAGATTCACTGTCTAAACAGGTGCCGATGCTTTTCTTTTCTCTTCCATTGTATTTTGTATTCAAAAAATTTAGTGAAAAATTATTGGTTTGACATCGCTTCAGACAATCTCGTAGAAAAATAATAAAGTGTATTTTATATGTTGAAGTAGTATCATTGTGAAATCGATTTCACCGTGAAATCGGTTTTACAGTAGTTTTTGTGTAAATTGAAAATGTAAGTTAAGCTCGGTGCACATATACCAAATATATCATCATAATGACCAATCTGTCACATTAAAGATTTTTGTTGGAAAAAGAAATGGCAGAAAGTGAGCTTTACTATTATCAATGGGGACAAAATTAAAACCTATTATTAATTTAGAAGATAAGAGTATTCATGTTATCGGCATGTGCAACAAGAGAAGTCACAAAACAACATTTCTCACTTTTCAAATTTTTATTTAATTAGTAATAAGACTGGATTTATTATTTCATCAATAATTAGGTGGATGATTAATCAAATGAATTGCACTTTAGGGTGCTGGAGGGAGACTAATTAGTAATAAGACTGGATTTATTATTTCATCAACAATATATATCGTTTTTTGTTTATCAACCCATAAACTTATTTTTTCAAGATAACTTCAATGACTCCATCAAAGATTTATGTATTTCAATGGGCATTTACTTTGAAAGATTAGCATTGATAGATAAAAATAGTAAGATTAATCTCTTATTTATTTTGATGAATTAAAAATTTGGGATATTCTTTGCTTGATTCATATCTCATTCAAGAGGCGTTTATTTTACATGATTGATAAGATACATGGTTGAGTATTTTAATTCTCAAGAGTTGGATTTCTCCAATCTCATCATTTCAATGAGTAATCAAACAAAACTAGTTTAAATGATAAAAATAATCAAGGGCATTGGAATATCCCAAAATTTTAATCCATCAAAATAACAAGGGATTAATCTTACTATTTTTATATATCAATGTTAATCCTCCAAAATAAACACATCGTGGAAATATGAGATTGGAGAAGTCATACAATAGAAATAATCAATTATGCAAAGTAAATGCTTCTAAATCAATTAATCATAGATAAAAAAAAATATAAATATCGTGTGTGACGATAGACTCGAATATGAGACTTTTAACTTTAAATGTTAATCACTTTACATACACGTCCCACAATTTATTGATTAAAAATGATGCGTCTTACCAATCGAGATGCGCCGATCTTTGTCGTCTAAATAAAAACATGTGAATCGCCTTGGATTATGTAGCATATAAAATACAAAAAATATTAAATAAGTAAATAGAAAAGGAAGAAAATAGTAAAAGCGAAAAGAGGGCATGGGGTGTGGAGGTGAGCAGCACAGTTTCAAAATCTGCGTGGGCCCACAACGTGTCACCCTCCACCGTACATCCAGACTGTTTCGATCCAACGGTCCAGATTTCCCCATTCCCTTCATATAACCCCCTCTCCTTCCTTCTCCCTCTTCCAAGACGGCTCCATCGTCTCTCTCACTCACTCTACAACACCTCCTGCGTTGCGTTTCCGGAAGGTACATTTCGATTTCAACGCGGATTTCATTTCGATCGCATCGTCTCGTCTCCTGCATTTCGTCGCCGTGATCATTTTTGTATTTTTCACCTTTTGGTGCGCGCCAATTTCTGTTTGATGTTTATCGCGTCGCTTTTGGTTTGTCTCTGCTGATAACTTGAGCTTAGACGCGTAGTGTTTTTTCATGTTTCGCGATGAATGTGTTCTTCGTTTAGCGGAATTATGGATTAGGATTCGTGCGTGATCACGTAATGTGAGTGTGTGACAGTGTGAGTGTTTTTCGATGTATCGGATCTGCATGTTTGGAGAATGTTGATTCGGACTTCGTAGCTGGTTTTTGTGAATGTTTTGTTTTGTCTATATCGATTTTTATGAAATGCATTAAATCCGTATTATGATTGAGGATGTTTTTAGGTTAGCATGATCTACAGGCGTTGAATTTAGTAATCATTGATAGTTGGAATTTATTCGTGAATGGATGATACAAATCTCCATTTCGTGTTCTTTGTTGCTTCAATTCTCATATGTGCAGGAGTCGATTTACATGATAATGTGAATAATCTATGAACGAGTGAAGGTTTTTAGCTGGAAATGATCTAAAAAGTGCATGCTAATAGCTTTCATTCCACAAAAAACACATTTATGGCGTTGCTAGCTCGGTTCCCTTTGGCATGCTGTTCATTTGTGAGGGTAGATGAGGTTTCAACTGCCAAAGTAAATTTTTGTTTTAGTTATTAATGGCCAAAGCAAACCAATGTCCTTCATTACTTTCTTTTTTTATCATTGTTACATTAATGACTTGCTGCTCATAATTTTGGAAAGTTAGAAGAGTTGTTGGTCCCCTGATTTGATGTTGGTTCTGCATTTATAGAGGAAATATCAGTTGAAAACAGGATCCGGGAATAATTTTTAGATCAGATTAAAGCATTATAAGATTTATAAAATTACTTGTGCTAATTGAAGCTCTGTTTCTAGTATTAGAACTAGTGTAACATGGCAGAAGCAGATGACATTCAGCCACTCGTCTGCGACAATGGAACTGGAATGGTTAAGGTATATTTGCAAATTCATTGTTCATAAATTTGTTATCTGCAGTCTGCTTTCTGGCCTTAATTTGATCTGGCTTCTTAAAAACTTTTGTGTGGCTTAGGCTGGATTTGCCGGGGATGATGCCCCGCGAGCTGTGTTTCCCAGCATTGTTGGTCGGCCCCGTCACACCGGTGTGATGGTGGGCATGGGCCAAAAAGATGCATATGTTGGTGATGAAGCTCAGTCGAAGAGAGGTATCTTGACTCTAAAGTACCCCATTGAACATGGTATCGTCAACAACTGGGACGATATGGAGAAGATCTGGCATCACACGTTCTATAACGAGCTACGTGTTGCACCTGAGGAGCACCCTGTGCTCCTCACTGAGGCTCCACTCAACCCCAAGGCTAACAGGGAGAAGATGACTCAGATTATGTTCGAGACATTCAACGCTCCTGCTATGTATGTCGCCATTCAAGCCGTCCTGTCCCTGTATGCCAGTGGTCGTACTACCGGTGAGCATTTCTTGTATATAGTATACACTAATCAGAATGCAACTTAAAATGATATCTTATTGATTTAAATGTTTGATAACATCATTCTATTATCTTTCTTGTGAAGGTATTGTGCTGGATTCCGGTGATGGTGTCAGCCACACTGTCCCCATCTATGAAGGGTACTCACTACCCCACGCCATCCTTCGTCTCGACTTGGCTGGGCGCGACCTTACTGACTACCTGATGAAGATTCTCACCGAGCGTGGTTACTCTTTCACCACCTCAGCAGAGCGAGAAATTGTGAGGGACATGAAGGAGAAGCTTTCCTACATCGCCCTCGACTACGAGCAGGAGCTCGAGACTGGAAAGACCAGCTCTGCCGTGGAGAAGAGCTACGAGTTGCCTGACGGGCAGGTGATCACCATTGGCAACGAGCGTTTCAGGTGCCCCGAGGTCCTCTTCCAGCCCTCGATGATAGGTATGGAAGCTGCTGGCGTCCACGAGACCACCTACAACTCCATCATGAAGTGCGACGTGGATATCAGGAAGGACCTCTACGGCAACATCGTGCTCAGCGGTGGCACCACCATGTTCACAGGCATTGCAGACAGAATGAGCAAGGAAATCACCGCCCTCGCCCCGAGCAGCATGAAGATCAAGGTCGTCGCGCCTCCTGAGAGGAAATACAGTGTCTGGATCGGAGGCTCCATCTTGGCATCCCTCAGCACTTTCCAACAGGTTAAGCTCATCTTCAACAACTATCTTCTAACATCACCAAGACATAAACGAAACTTTCTTGACTTATTTTTCGTGTCGTTGCAGATGTGGATTGCAAAGGCTGAATATGATGAGTCTGGTCCATCTATTGTGCATAGGAAGTGCTTCTAAACACTCGGATGCATCAGTTTTTTCCCCCCCACCGCGGCCGGAAGTGCAGGTCGCCGCGTTCTAGTTGTAGCTTTGTTTCTCTATATTTTGCTGGTTCTGATTTTGAGTCGATGAGCTTGAGAGGCTAGGAGTTTATTTTCTTGATATGTTCTTATTATTCTCAATTTTCATTTGATAAGAAGTTCCTGGATATAGTTTCCTTGTACTTCAATTCTTTCCTTATATTGAATTACATTACATCTTCCTAATACAACACTCATCTCTCTCTCTCTCACACACTCTCTTTATATATATGTGTGTGTGTGTGTGTTTATACAGAAGATAGAAGTGAGACTCTGGTGTGATGTTCCTTGTCCCAAAATGGATGATCTTCTTCAATGGGATGTGAGCAGCCTTTTGTATTACTATCATTTCCATGCGTTAGAAGGTGTTCCAGAAGAATCAGAGCTTTGTAGGAAGCCCTCCAATTCCATTGAAAATAAGTTTATAGTTCACTATAAAGCTGTGTAATTAATTGGTTATCGAGTTTTGGATAATCCATTAATCGAACCGAAATTCTCGGGTTCGGATATCCAATAATCGAAATTTTTGGTTATTGGATCGGTTTTAGTTATTACTTTTTAAAAAAATTCGGGTATCGGTTAACCCGATAATCGATTCGGGTTAATCGAATAACCGAAAATTATTAATTAAAAAATCGATTTTTAGATAAAATAAAATTATGTTATATTTAATTTACAAGGATGAGCTTTAGTTTAATTAGCTTTGTGTATTTTCTAGAGACCAGGGTTTAAATCCTCTAACTAGCAAATTGTTGTGAGTTTTAATTTTTTAAATAGATATTCCGATACCCAAATAACCGATATCCATACTTTTTTTCTAAGTTCTGATTTGATCCTTTTAATTTACAGATAACAACTAACAAGTGAAAGAAAAGACCAAGCAATAACAAATTATTTTTACACAATTACTCTTGTGCAACTGGTTGCACCATGCAAAATGACATCTGAACATTTCCGAATGACACTACTTCAACATACAAATGATACTTGAAGTAGTGTCATTCAGAAACCAGTTGCACGGTGCAACCGATTGGACGGGAGAATGCCTCTTATTTTTAATTGCCAAAATATTCACATATTTGAGCGAATTGTGATTTTGGATACAATTTTTATTTTCTTAAATAATAACTCGATTTTTGTCGTAGGAAGATAGATAAGGCGAACGAATTTTTTCTCATTTACTGGGAAAATAACGTGACAAGCAATGGGAAAGTACAGAACCGATCACCTACCCACCGTGAGCATGCATAACGTGCCCACTATGATGTGGCAATTGTAATTATAGTAAGATAATTTTAATTAGAGTAAGATTTATTAGTTATCTTTCCTAATTAAAATTGCCACATCAATGGTGTGTATTGTATTATATAATATCATCATGAATTATTATGTTTAAGGAAAGACATGAATCCATCTGATTCATGATATAGATGGAGTTGTCATGAATTAATCCAAAACTTTAAGGTATCGTTAATTAATTATGTTAAAGGAAAGAAAAGGACCCATATGATTCATGATAAAGCTTAATGATATTCTTTTTCTTTATAAGGTGACCTACTAATCCAAATCCTTAAATTTCCAACCCCCCAAAAAAAAAAAAACTCAAAATCCAGAAGATTGAAAAAAAAAAAAAAACTTTAGTAGAACGAGCTCGTTTCAAAAGCAAGCTAAAATATACTTTCCCACATAACCGATCACCTACCCATCGTGGGCATGCATAACGTGCCCACTATGATGTGGCAATTGTAATTATAGTAAGATAATTTTAATTAGAGTAAGATTTATTAGTTATATTTCCTAATTAAAATTGCCACATCAATGGTGGGCACGTTATGCTTGCCCACGGTGGGTAGGTGATCGGTTCTGTACACTAGAACCGATCACCTACCCACCGTGGACATGCATAACGTGCCCACTATGATGTGGCAATTGTAATTATAGTAAGATAATTTTAATTAGAGTAAGATTTATTAGTTATCTTTCCTAATTAAAATTGCCACATCAATGGTGGGCACGTTATGCTTGCCCACGGTGGGTACAGAACCGATCACCTACACACCGTGGGCATGCATAACGTGCCCACTATGATGTGGCAATTGTAATTATAGTAAGATAATTTTAATTAGAGTAAGATTTATTAGTTATCTTTCCTAATTAAAATTGCCACATCAATGGTGGGCACGTTATGCTTGCCCACGGTGGGTAGGTGATCGGTTCTGCACACCAGAACCGATCACCTACCCACCGTGGGCATGCATAACGTGTCCACTATGATGTGACAATTGTAATTATAGTAAGATAATTTTAATTAGAGTAAGATTTATTAGTTATCTTTCCTAATTAAAATTGCCACATCAATGCTGGGCACGTTATGCTTGCCCACGGTGGGTAGGTGATCGGTTCTGTACACCAGAACCGATCACCTACCCACCGTGGGCATGCATAACGTGCCCACTATGATGTGGCAATTGTAATTATAGTAAGATAATTTTAATTAGAGTAAGATTTATTAGTTATCTTTCCTAATTAAAATTGCCACATCAATGGTGGGCACGTTATGCTTGCCCACGGTGGGTAGGTGATCGGTTCTGCACACCAGAACCGATCACCTACCCACCGTGGGCATGCATAACGTGTCCACTATGATGTGGCAATTGTAATTATAGTAAGATAATTTTAATTAGAGTAAGATTTATTAGTTATCTTTCCTAATTAAAATTGCCACATCAATGGTGGGCACGTTATGCTTGCCGACGGTGGGTAGGTGATCGGTTCTGCACACCAGAACCGATCACCTACCCACCGTGGGCATGCATAACGTGCCCACTATGATGTGTCAATTGTAATTATAGTAAGATAATTTTAATTAGAGTAAGATTTATTAGTTATCTTTCCTAATTAAAATTGCCACATCATAGTGGACACGTTATGCATGCCCACGGTGGGTAGGTGATCGGTTCTGATTATTGAAGTGTATTTCATAAACACGAAGAGCAGCAGCTAGGTGTCAGCAGTAGTAGTTAGTCAGTTAGAGTTAGTTTCAACTGACTTGTTCAAGAAACTTCTTCTTTGTTGTATAAATAGTTAGCTGCTATTACGATTGCAAAAAAAAAAATGGCAAAACAACCCATTATTGTGCTTATTCTAACAATCTCATGTTTGCTGGTGTCCACGTTAGACGTGTATGCTAGAAAGCAAGTTCCCTCCCATGTCGGGGAGGAAGCAGCATCCTTCCTCCGCGACGTCTGTGGAGGAAGAGAAAAGGTTATGCAAATCCATGTATACGTCCAAGACCTCCGGATCGGGCACGAGAATGCCACCGTGGTGGAGGTGGCGAAAGCCGCCGGTGTGACCGACAACTCTCCGTACGCCTTCGGGAGCGTCCACGTCGTGGACGACCTGATGACGGAGGGGCCGAGCATAAACTCCCGGAAGCTCGGGCGCGTCCAAGGGCTCACCACTAGCGCCGACCTCTCGACGTTCGGCATCGCCATGAACATCAACATATACTTCACGGATGGGCCGTACGCCGGCAGCTCGCTCAGCATCCTCGGCCGGAACCAGGTGATGGACGAGCGGCGGGAGCTGTCGGTGGTCGGCGGCACCGGCATCTTCCGATACGCTCGTGGCTACCTAATCCAGACCTCCTATTCAACGGATGACGCGGCTCAGTACGCGGTGTTGGAATACAACATCTACACCACCTACGATGCTCAAATGTGAGGGAAGCAAATCGACTTTGATCGATTCGTCTGATAAATGCAAGCATCACACCTATGTTGAATTCAATAAATGTTTGTACGTGTGCTTCATCTTCTTCTGGGTGAATTCAATAAATGTTTTGCAGTTAACTAATGGAATAATTCGATGCACTGCAAATCAATTTGTCATTTAAGTCCTGAGACAAGAGGTGGTCTTGGGTACACCCAATGTACCGTACAACTGGGTTGTATCTTCACTTAGATTTTGACTCGTCATCTAATTTAAACCCATACCCTGACCCAAATCATATAAATAACATTATTTTGAATACGGGTCGACCCGATTGTACCCAAGATTTTGTGAAGAGACAAATACATATATGCCTATTATAATATGAGGTGGTTTCATGTACACTCGGGTTGTACCCGATCGGCCGGATCCTTATCCAGTTAAACTATCTTGATCCATTCTTTTTTTAAATGACACTAAGAGGGTGTTTGGCTAAGCTTATTTTAAAGAGCTTCTAAGCTCTTGGAGCTTATAAGATGTAATTTTTAAAAGCTTATAAGCTGTTAAAGTGTTTGGATAATTGAACTTATAGGCTAAAGAGAGAGATTTTTTTTAGAGAGGGAGAATCGAAGAAAAATGAACTTGAATGATATATAATGAAAATAATAAATTATAATTGAAAAATATTTGTAAAAAGATTATTGTATATGAGATTATAAAAAAATAAGTTGGGGTAGATTATAAATGAACTCATGAAACTTATTTTTGGAGCTTATAAGCTGTTTAGAAACTTATTTTACCAAACACTTTGAAGGAGCTTATAAGCTATTTTGAGGAGCTTATAAGCTCAGCCAAACACCATCTAAGACTAACACGAAATGACACAAACACGATCTTGGAATGATACTAACACTGTTTTACAAATAAAGTTCATGTATATAGTTTGCTTGTACTTCAATTCTTTCCTTACATTGAATTACATCTTCCTAATACAACACTCATCTCTCTCTCCCACTCTCTCTGTATATACGTGTGTGTGTGTGTGTGTTTATACAGAAGATAGAAGTGAGACTCTGGTCTGATGCTCCTTGTCCCAAAATGGATGATCTTCTTCAATGGGATGTGAGCAGCCTTTTATATTACTATCATTTTCAGCCATCATGTTGGTTGCTAATAACTTGGTGTATTCATCTGATCCCAGCAAGTTAGCCTTCGCTGCAGCATCACGATGACGATGGCCGCCGAGGAAGAGGGACTTTGATCGGAAAACGGGGTGGTGATCGTTGTCGCCGTCGTCGTTGCCGGAGCTCTGAGTGTGGTTGAAACTCCCGAAGCCTTTGATTCCAACCGTTAGTTTCCTTGCTCTTGCTCTCTCTTCTTTCAGATATGATCTGTCTTGGAGAAGATCCACTACTCTTTCTGATTTGTTCTTCACACTCAATCCCCAGTTGAACCTGCGTTTTTATACACCATTAATACCTTTTATAATCTCAACTTCTTTTCCTGTTTCTTGATCTTGATTTTTGAGGGGCACGTAGTTTTGTAGAGGTGCAAAATCTTGAATTCCAATACTAGCCATTCTCATATTTTACAGATGAATATAGCAATGGAGAGGAAAAATAGATAAAAATAGTCATGTTTTTGGTTTAAAGCACAATTTTCAGAGTTCGAGAGTTTTTTAGGATAGTAACTTAGGTTGATTTGGAAATTAGGGCAAAAATTTTCGGACTTGTAAAAATAGGACACTAATTTTTTTTAAGAGTAAAATAGGACACTAATTAATAATTGTTGCACCCGTATCACATTTCTCGGCCGAGAAAATGTCCTATTTTTACGATGCTTATTAATTAGTGTCCTATTTTACTCTAAAAAAAAATTAGTCTTCTATTTTTACAAGTCCAAAAGTTTTTGTCATAATTTTCAAATCAACATAAGTTACTGTTCTAAAAAATTCTCTGACTCGACAATTCATGATAAAATTGGAGATTCACAATCAAGAATATGTTTGGTAGTGAATGGTTGTTATAATTTTTTTTTAATCTTTGTGATTATTTGAACCTTCAATTATTCAAACCCTCTTAGAGGGAAAATGTCTTACCAATTGAACTCTTGATTGTGAATTGACTTATTTATGGAGCCATTCACAATTAATTTTATCATTAATAAAAATGGTTATTTTTTAATATCTTATGAATAGAGAAGTGCAATATTGAGATGGAAAGAATAGAGAAGTAAAGGGGGGAAAGAGTAGTACCCTTTGTCATCTATGAAGTGAAAAGTAGCCATATCTCTAATGGTATCTTCATCGCTTTCAAATTCCTCTGCTATTCTTTGTGGGCCATGCGTGAGAAGATGTTCCAGAAGAATCAGAGCTTTGTAGGAAGCCCTCCAATTCCATGTTTCGAACTTCGACAACCTGAATCAAAATACAAATATTTAAAATAAAATAAAATAATAACATTAATATAGATTAAATGTGAATGGTGCTCGTATAAGATGTTCATAATAAGATATATAGTAATATTTCTATTAAGTATATTTTAATTCTTTTTAATTTCTTAAGTTAAAATGTTTTACTAAATCTTAATACAATTATTATATACTAGTATTAATCTTATTAAAAAATAACATTAAAGTAGCTAAAAAAATTGAAAGACGTGATAATCTAGATTGATGATTTCAATAATTCAATCACTAAATTGATAGTATTCTTTTTCCGAAATTCCAAGCCGGTCGGGATAATAAATATAGCTATTCCTAATTTATTCTACGGATCCGTTTTTATCACGTGTAAATTTATCATGAGAAAATAAAATTTAAAAAAACTTCTCATATATAAGTCCTCTTTCTTACTTCAATTTTTATAGAAGATAATTTCACAATTTTTCATTCTTATTTTTTATTTTAAGGATGAATAATATTATTACACAAAAAATAGAGGGATAATATATATTATCCTCTTGAAGTGGAAAGGATTCAAATCACAATTCTCTTTTATAGAAAATAAGATAAATTATTTTTATCTATCTTTTTCTCATAATAGATTTACAATCACGGAGAACACACCCTACATGAAAAAGATCGTACAAAAATACAAGTTGATATGAAAAAACATGCAGAAATACGAACATACATACATACATACATATTTTTTAATATGGCAATTATTTTTCTAGAAATGAAAAAAAGAAACCTGTGGTGCAAGATATGAACAATTCGTTCATAATCATCAACTTCGAAGGCAGCACGAGCTATGAGTCTCATGGCATGAACATCTGCTGCCAATGAATCTCCATTTGTCACATCTTCTGTCAATCTTCATATATTCATTCAACACACAAATTAATCAAAATTAAACAAACCCATATATATGTTTTTAAACTTGGAAATAAATGAAAGAATAGAGCTCACAATTGTGCAGGTGTCACATCAGTTAGAACCAATCTTGCTCTCTTGATCTTCTCTCTCAAGAAAAATGAAGCTTGTCTCTTGAAATCTTCCATCAAAGACCCCATTTTTGTCAAATGTTTGTGGTTTTCAATGTTTTTGCATTAATGGGCTATTTATATATATGAGTGTATCCATATTTACACACACAAAAAAATCATAGAAATGTGAGGAAAAATAGTCTAGATGAGGTAGGCAATATAACCACTCCATTATAGCACAATGAGAATTCAACCACTCTATAAAGTGGATTTGCATGTGTATTGGAGAAGATAAGATGACTTCAAAAATGTCTTCTTTAATCAAGATTTGACTATGGGATTAACAGAAAACTGGCAAATTCCATTAGCTTGTCAATATTTAATCTATTTTATTTGTATCTTAGTGCTTGTTTTACTGTTGATGTGTGGTTTAATCCCTAATGAGGATAGAAAATTTTAAATTGTATGATGCAATGTTTGACCATTTTTCTAGAATTCATCTTTGATGTTAGGTCTAAGTTTTGACTCTTCGTGTTTTTGTCCTAAATTTATAGTTGGCATTTCTGCAATTGTTCTTGAGAAACTGTAGTAGCAATGGTTGTTTATAGGGTCAATTGAGAAATTATTTGTGAGGTCTTGCCTCTAATTTGAATATTTATTAGAATATTTATTAGAGAGATAGATAATTGCGTATTAATATCAAACATGGACAAGATAATGCTACAAATTCGATTTAAACTTTGAATTGTTGCAATTAAGACACAACTTCACAATTTGCAACAAATTAGACTCTTATATTTTTCAGGGTTATTAGCATGTAAATACACCAATTTTGAAGGTAATTTAGTTTTGCACATGAACTTTAAAAGGAGTAAAAAAAATATAGTATAAACTTTAATGTTATAGCAATTTTACCACAATTAAAGTTTCGCTCAAATTAAAGCCGACGTATCAATTTTCGCTCAAAATGAATTTGTGGTAAAACTACAACATTAAAATTCATGTATTTTTTGACTCATTTTAGATTTCATGTGCAAAACCAGACTATTCCCAAAATTGATATATTTGGACATTAATAACCCTATTTTTAACAGTCGTACAAAGTTAAAACTCAATTAATTTATTGTCTTCCCGTATTGTCAATTTTTTCATCGAACGTCCGAGTTTCAATTCGATTTATCGGAAACGCTCTAACTCGACCGCACCGACTCACAACTCAATTACCCAATATTACCCAATCATGTCAAAAACAAGTTGAATAAAAGTTACATTTCTTTTCTTCTTCTTTTTTTTCTTGGAGAGAAAATTACATTCTTGAGTCATACATTATACTAACATATAGAGAAGAATCTGATCATTTTCCTGCATACTCTACGACCTCTATTTCATCAACTTGAGTTGAGTAATCAAATCCACAATTGAAGCTAATACAGATGTATGAAAATCCTTACAAAAATCTTTGAGCTGAATGATCTGATGAGTCAGATAAGCAATGGATGCTGAGTAACAGCAGATCTATTACACAATATTACAGCTTTGCCACATTGTATGTCAGAATCTCAGCTGCATCAATTAGTATGTGTTTACCTTAACACGTCGTATCAAATCCGGTTCTCCGTCTCAGAACAATGCATCGAGGTCTAGATTATGCTGCGACCTAACCCGGCTCGTGGTGAAGCTTCATGAATGAATTTTCCACATGCCAGTTCTATAACCAACAGACATGAGTCCTAGCTCCCACAACATATTTGGGATGCTAAACAAGTTGACCTTTGATCCGGGAATTTCGCACCAGCTTACGGAGATTTCAATCATGGGGATGTGGAACACTTTGCACAAGTACACTAATTCAACGTCGAAGCACCACCTGCATCAAGATTGGAGATTCATTCAGCGAGGGAACACAAATGACTAAACCCGAGAAAGAGCAAGAAACGAACTTTTCAGAGAAGGTAGATGAAAGAAACGAGTAGATTTAGTGAAAAGAATTGGCCAGTTGATTCTTAAGAACTGAAATGAGCTATACTAGCACGCTAAGTTATTGTTCCAACAAGAAAGTGCTGTCTTGCGACCAATATATATGACAAGGATACAACAGAAGCAGTAACAAAAGCACAATTAGTCAAAGATGGTTTATTGAGTCACCTTTTCAAGCGGATATTGGTGAATAGTTTTCGGGCAGCAGCTCTTGTGAACATCTTAAAACCACACTGAAACATAAAGAGGAGCAAGGAGAAGAAAAATAAGAAAAGTAGTACAAAAAATTTAGTTTACAATTACAGAGAACAACTAAATGAATTTAAGAATGAACTAATAAAGTACTCAAAAATAGAGAACAACTATTCATAACATTAACATCAAAAGAATCAATACGATGACAAATGAAGATCTGACAACCAGATATCATGTTCTGCGGTTCGATGATTGGATGAAGAGAGGAATGCGCGTTTATCTCTCAAAAAATACCATGCACATAAGAAAATAATACCACAAGCAAGACTCTAAGGAGAATAATAGAGTTCTCAAGTCTGCATTACCTGTGTGTCTCTAATTCCAGGACCAGCAGCCAACAGAACTACCAAATGGAATCCCTTCATCAAGAAATTACGGTACCATTTCCTCTGAGAAATTAGACAAACATGAACGCAGATTAGACAACATATAAATCAAGACAAACTCAAAGTAACTCACACAAGTGAACATGCAACATTACTCAACTGATGCTAGAGCCTTCTCCTCAAGATGAGCACGTGACCCAAAAGCAGCAATAGGGACATCGGAGATCCTTAAAGTCGCATCGCTAGAAGTAGAGTCTCCATACTTTTGTTCCTTAGCAGCAACTGCATGAATCTGACAAGGGAGTTGTCCGCTAAGACATACAACTATGTACGATTTTGTTTAGTTTTATTTTCAGAATGAGTTGCATAAGGAAAACATAAGGATGATAGTATTCCTTTGGATCTCGATTACTTGGAACAAAGTTGGCTTTTCAGGAGACTATGTTCGGTCTTGATAAAATGGGACATTTCAGGTAGAGGTCATCTATGTGTTCTTTAATGGTGGCAAGAGTGAGGGTTATATGAATGACATAAAGCAGATAAAGCACCTCCGGATAATAAAAATTTGACTAACCTGGTTTTCAAGTTTCTCAAGGTCACTCACTTTGGTGGCACCATCAGCATCAAGCATTAGAAGTAGTTCACCTCGTGAGTGAAGCATACCCTGTTTAGCCATGCTTCCCAAAGCAAAAAGATTCAGTGTTTTGTTTGTAGTAGAAGACCTAAGATCATAACATCAATGTTTTGCTGAACTAATTATTCAGAATGACTCACTTTCCTTATGGCTTCTCCCTTTCCATGGTTCCGCCCAAGAAGAACTACCCTGACATTTTCCACAGTGTATCTCTTCACAAAGTCAAATGCTACTCTTTTTGTACCATCAGCACTTCCATCATCAACAATAATCACCTATTCCAATTTGGATCATAACAAATACGCAGTTTACTAATCAGCAAATCGTAATGTAACATCCTTTTGCATACAGGCATATTATGATGAGATTGAAAAGCTAAAAAAGCAAAGGAAACCTAAACAATATTACATTAATATATCCTCCAAAGAAAAAAAAATTAGTCATTGTATTGATCAACAATCAACACCAAATTTGAAAAAGTCAAGTACCAAACTATAGGCTTTGGTATCTAATTTGATAAGCACTCAACTTGAAATCTATAACAGTGTTTATTAAGTACCTCATATGAAAACGACTTGTCCTTCGCTGCGCGATCTTCAAGATAACTACAGTTATCGATTCGATTATTAGAAAACGATTTGAAGATATGCTGAGAATTTTCAGTGAGGTAGCAAAACATCGTAGACAAATTACTTATTTACTTACATAGATTCCTAAGAAAAGATCATAATGAGATTCCGAATACCTATTCTGGGTGTTTCTCTGTGTGCATAATTATCTATTATACAACTACACAGGATTTAACACTAGCCAAGACGTAACTATGATGTAACACAAACCCCATCCTCTTAAGAAAACTCCAAGTCAAACCAAAGGAGCATACTTCCTGAATAGATTGTAATCAATTTTCCTTTCAGAGATATGTTCCAATGGGAGTAATATTATGAGTTAAAGAGCTACATCACGAGAGCTACTATAATGCAGAACCACTTCCCATGGACCAGATCATCTTGTGTTTCATAAAGAAGTTATGAATTAAAAGTACAATATGTAGTCGAGCACAGAATGGATTTTTTTTCTACTATATTAATACGAACACTGCCACCAAAGTTGTTGTCTATGTCCGATTAAAATTTGATTCAAATAAATAAACATCCAGATCATATCATCAATGCATACAAATTCAGAAAAGCAAATGATTAGCTTAGATAATTTAGATTACTTCAAGGTTTCATCAAGAGCCCCTGGAAGTCTGTGCTCTTCGTTGTATGCTGGAATTATCAAAGATATGTACTTTTCAGCAGGATCGACGATATGGGGACAAGGAACCTAGTTCAGAACAGAAACTCAATCAACAAATGCACGCATGTAAGCTGCAGGAAGTAAAAAAAAGTTCAAACCACTTCAAAATTTTCCCCAAGCTTCAAATCATTTAAACACAAAACTACAACACAAAAACCCTGAATTGTGCAGCATGGGAGCGCAGATCAGAGTGAATAATATCATATCGCACTATCTGCAACAAAACTGAATCGTGAACTCGTACCGATTTCAAAGAATTCGGATCCTCGAAAACTGGCGGCGCCTCTACGTGACAGCTAAAAGAGAAAAAAGTTAAAATTGCAACAAGAAGAAATTTTGAGATAATTTCAAACCAATTGAGAGTCTGAATCGTACTTGTGACTGTGCTTTCTTCTGAACGAGGCGAAAACGATGGCCGCCAACAATCCAAACGCCAAAACTGATGCCACGATCGCTAGGGATTCAAACAACGCCCAAATGAATCCCATTTCTCTCCGGAATCAGAAATTCAAAAAAACCCTATTGGCTCTTCAAAATCCTATAATATTTCCCAATAAATCAGGAATTCTTCCAAAATCCTAGAATTTTTTTCCAATAAATCAGGAATTCAACTCGATTATAGTAATCAATCGATCTGCCAGTTTAGCTAATTTAGCTAATGGCTAAGTCAAGGCTCGCGCCTAGGGTTTGAAAGATATACTCCCAATTCTGAATTGTTTAATTACATAATTTGGATTGCCTTCGTTGAAATTGAGCAAGTGAACTTTGAAGAAATGTTTGTATCAGTTTACTTTTTTCTTCAACTACTTAACAACTTGTTGGTTAATTACTCCCTCCGTCCCACAAATCTTAACACGTTTGGTTTCGCCACAAAAATTAAAAAATTATAAATTAGTGTTTTAAGTGTGTAATTAATAAAGTGATAAAGTAGGAGAGAAGATAATACTTATTACCTTATTTAGAAATGTGTCAAGATTCGTGTAACCGTCCAAAAAGAAAAAACGTGTCAAGATTCATAGGAGGAGGAAGTACTTAGTTTGTCAATTTACATCGAAAGCAATAAATCAATTCGAATAAATCGAGAAAAAGAAAATGAATTAGAGCCTGGCGATCTTGATTTTTTTAAAATGGTATAAGTGATTATTTAAGTGAAATGTTCTTTATTCAAAGATTTTATTTCACTAAAATTTTATTTTAAAAATATATATATATTCCACATAAAAAAAACATTATATATACCTCATTTTCGACATTAAACATTCATTTTCAATGACCAATACATTAATTAAATTAAAGGTATTACACATTATTTATGTATTGGTGCACTCTAACTAAACTTATATCTGTACCTCATGTTATTCCTATTTTTACAAAATTGATCATATTGTCTCATTTATATATCTTATAATATAGTTTTGTGGTAATATATACCTCTTTCTGTTTTTTGTATGTTTTCAACTAACAAGTTATTGTGTGTGTTGGCCACACGATAGAGTAATTAATACTCCCTCCGTCCCAATAATCTTGTCCCACTTTTCTTTTTGGGTTGTCCCAATAATCTTGTCTCATTTCCTTTTTAGGTAAATTTTAAGGCTAATTAACTCTCACTTAAACATGATTCTAATTAAACTTACCCCCTCTAAATTACATCTACTCGTCTCTCTCTCTCTCTACCGTCTCCCTCATTCTCCCTCTCTAAATTCACTCCACCATTTCCCCTCTGTAAATCCACCGGCGCCGCCGCTCACTTCCCCTCTGTTCCACCGGTAGCGCCTCCCTCTTCCCTCTCTGTTCCGCCACCGCCGCCTCCGCCTCCGCCTCCCACCTTCCCCATCTGTAAATCTGCTGCCCTCTTCCCCCTCTGTAACTCAACAGTCACCGCCGCTCCCTTCCCCTCTGTTTCGCCGGCGCTGCCTCCCTCTTCCCCCTCTGTAACGCCGCCGCCGCCGCCGTCTCCCCCCTTCCCCCTCTGTAAATCCGTCGAGCACAGATCTAAACTCCCCCTTCTCTTGCCTCTCTCTCTTCTCCACCCTCCATACTCGCGTCGCCCTCCCATCTCCCCCGCCCTCTCGCCAGCGCCACTCACCTCTGCCCCCTGACACCACTTCCCTCCCTCCCCCCTTTCACTCCTCTGAACCAGCCGCCATCAGCTTCCCTTCGACGAAGCAGCAGCGGCGGGCTGCCGTCTCCACCTCTCTCTCCGCCTCCGAACCCTAAATCCCCAAATCCAAATGCCACCCCTTCGATTCCGGCGATTGTACAGCCATAGGGCTGCCGCCGCGGTGCCTTCTCCCGGTTAGTGAAGACGATGGAAAATTTGTTGGAAGAAATTTAGCTTTTTATGTTTAGATATTTGTTGAAGAAATTTGGTTTTTCTGTTCTTGGCTTTTCCAGATTTTGTTCTTTGTCAATGAAGATGATGAAAAATTTGTTCTTGGTTTTGTGTTCTTGGTTAGCAAAGACGAAAATTTGTTCTTGGTTTTGTGTTATTGTGTTCTTGGTTCACTGTTCTGGATGGAGAGAGGCGGCGATGAGGCTGGGGGCTGTGCCGACGCCGGCCGGGGAAGGAGGCGGCGCAAGTGTGGCTCCGCCTACTGTTGCCGTCGCCGGGGAGATGAGGAAGAAACAAGAATAATTTTAAGCTATATTTAATTTCTTCTTAAACATGTGGGACCTTCTAGTTGACAACACTAATTTCACGCTTCTTAATCTTTGTGCCCAAAAGAAACGGGACAACATTATTGGGACAGAGGGAGTATTAGGTTAAAACCTTAAATTTGAATTTACTATGTGTGACACGATCTTTAAATTTGTGTTCGTTTCGATAAAAGTGAAATCGTGGATTAGGGTTTGAGAGTCAATTAGGGGACAAGTCGTGCGACACGAATTGGGATTTGGAAATTCAAAACTCAAAAATTGAACAATCAAAATAAACAATAAAATAATTAAAATATTTTTGAAAAATAAGGAGCCGCAGGCCGTGAAAGTTGGGCCCATATATTTAGCCCAAGCAGTTTTTTAGCGGGCCAGCCTGTATCGTAGGCAGAATAATTATTATTTTTTTATCGAAGCAGAATAATTATTTTAAATTATTATATAATTTATAAGTGTTTGGCTAAGCTTATTTTAAAGAGCTTATAAGCTCTAACAGCTTATAAGATATTTCAAGATTTTATAAATTATAATTTCTTAAAAGATTATAAGTTATCAAAGTGTTTGAATAATTGAGTTTATAAGCTAAAGAGATGACTTGAATGATTTATCAAAGTGTTTGAATAATTGAGTTTTTTATTGGAGAGAGAAAATCGAAAAGAAATGACTTGAATGATTTATGATGAAAATAATAAATTATAGTTGAAAAACATTTGAAAAATGATTGTTGCATATAAGATTATGATGAGGAGTGATATGTGCAGAGTAGGGAAATGATGTAAATTAGAGGGATCGGCTCCACTAGCGGAATGAGTATGGCAGAGGAAGCGCACTCGTCAGAGGAATCATCCTCGCCAGAGAGATCTCACTCTCCAGAGGCATCTCATCTACCAGAAGAATCACCTTCACCAGAGAAGTCAGCTTTCGCCAGAGAAAAGGTCTTCAACAGCGGAATCGCCTGAAACGCGGGAGATTCTCCGCGTGAAGGCGAAATTACCGTCATGTCCCTCGATCACGCCAAGTGCATGCCCTAGCATTGATTTTACTATTTTACCCTCCTATGTAATCTATAAATAGGCCCTGAGTTAGTGCATTGTATTTATGCTATCTCTTATTTTTTGAATACAACAGCTACTTTTCTCTCGTTCTAAGCTTTCCGATTGTTTACTTTGCCTTCTCCGATCATACGCACTAGGTATAGTCTATATTTATCGCTTTCTAGATTAGGTGTTGGTTTCTTGAAACACCAGATTATAAAAAAAATAATAAGTTGGTGTAGATGAACTTATTTTTGGGGAGCTTATAAGTTGTTTAAGAGCTTATTTTGTCAAATACTTTGAATGAGCTTATAAGCTCATAAACAACTTATAAGCTCAGCCAAACACCCTCTAAGTTGTATTAAATGCTCATTTTTTAAAATTGTATTAAATGCTCATTACAATTTCGAATGTATTATATTTTCACATAAGATGAGTTAAATTACAATGTTAAAATTGGGTTTATATTTAATATTTATATGCTCCCAATAATCACAAGTCATGTGATCATTATGGAGTGTAAAATTGTGTGCGGGTAATTTTTAAATTTTTGTGCGGGTAGTGTTCCCAACTTTTTGTTGGTAGTGGTTCCACCTACGTGCAATTGTTTTCTCACCTTTTATGTGGTGTAGAGGTTTGTCGTGCGGATTGTTTATTTAATTATATATTAGACATCTCTTTATAATTTTTTTATTAAAAAAAAATAGATAAAAATGTTTAATAAACAATCGACCACTAGTTCGTTATTGGCTACGAATAAAATCAAATATAATTGAATTGAAAATTGCCAACCCATCAACTCCAAGTTGCACCAAAGCTTTGCCACTACTTGTTCTTCACATAGTGGTGACCACCTCAACGATAATAGTTCGATTTAATCGTCTTCAAAATTAGTTGTATCTCAAATATATTGCAGGAGGTATTGTAATCATCATGTTTATTAATAAGAATAATTTCATAATATATATATTGATCGATTCAATTTAGGCAGACTCGTATTTAACCTCATAACAATATCACGTGAAAGTAGTCCTAATTTTCTTCAAGTGCGAAAAAAAAAGATGATGAGGGTTGTATTTTTTAATTTTTGATTTCCATATTTGAAAAATACAATTTAATTAGGATTAATTTTAAAAATCTCTTGTGATGTAGTCATATTGGGTCTCTCATTGAGTCATTTCTCAATGTCTTTCCATATGATAAAATTAATTTTAATAATATTGGGCTAATCAAATCTTAAATTATTTCGATTCAATTTTATGTCGACTAACCGAACACATCTAGGGATGACAATCGGGTACAACGGGTACGTATAGTGACTATCCATATCCATACCCACGAACTAAATGGATAGTGGTTTTTACCCACGAAACTATCCATGGATATCAAATGGTATCCAAACTCGCTATCCGTCGGGTATCCACAAACCCGCTATTCGCCGGATACCCACTATCCGCCGGATACCCGCCACCTACTATCCGCCGGATACTCACGAAACAAAATTTAAATATAAATTTACAACAAATTTAATAGAAAAAAAAAAAATCAACATAAATAACATAGTTCAAATCCATATGTTGAAATCCACAAAGAACAATGTTTAAATTCAAATTCATCAACTAAAATATAAAATCCAACAAAATTCTATAATTGCTCAACAAAATTCAAATTTAAATTAGACTATTAGAATTTGGGCCTTAGTTCAGTTTCTGTTTGGGCCTATTTTAAGATATAATATGCTAGCTCATAATCTCAAAATATATATTCAAAGCCCATATTTTATGGAATTTTTTGTGGATATTTGACGGGTAATTCACGGATAATTGACGGATATTTTTCGCTGGTAAACGGGTTTCGCGGGTATGGATAGTAAGTATCCAAACCCATACACACAAACTAAATAAATAGATATCAAATGGTATCCAAACCCACCCTAATAGGTTCGGGTTTTCGCGGATATCCGTTACCCGCGGGTAGATTGTCATTCCTAAACACATCATAGAAAATGTTGATTTATGTTAGATACTTGTGTTATTTAATTTTCGAATATTTATCATTTTAACATGTCGGTATAAAAAAGTAAAAAAACTGAGAAAATGAACCATACAAAGCAACTGGATTTTTTATTTTATTTTTTTGAGTCAAAGCAACTGGATTGATTTGTGGGTCAAAATCACAATTTTTTTATTTGAATAAATCTGGATTAGGAGTCAATGTAATCAACTGGGTAAATAAAATAAAAGTAAAACACCATATTCTCGTATTTCGAGATACGTTACATGAAGCTAGATATACATGCTTGGTATTCATAAATAATATACGCATATATAATAATTTATAATCAATGATTGAATAAACAAATAATTTAAGATCTCTTGACAATGATCTCGAATTTGAGATATTTATCCTATATTAAAAAGTTAAGATTTTATTTTTACTTCTTTTTTTAAATATTAATATGCATATCAAATTAAAGATCATAGTTTTAATTCGAGACTAAAATATAAAAAAATATATATATTTGAATATCTATTTTTCAATTCTTTTTTATTTTTATTTTTAACTTTCTTTTGCCTTTTAATTATAATATCAATTTTTTTATTACTGTGAATTATTCTTTATCTTTTTATTTTTCAATATTCAACTAAAATATATTTAATTAAATTTAATTTTTTATTATATTTATAAATATGATAATTAAATTAATATTAATTTTATACAAATATAAAAACATTTCAAGATACAAATACTAATTTAAACTTAAATATTAATCACATCACATCACATTATCATTAAATTAAGGTTGAATTAACTATACAAGAGAGAGAAAATAGCCAATTAGTAAGACTTCAATAATTGATGGTCTAATTGAATAATACAAAAACGTATTTTTTCACTCGAAAGCCAATACATGCCCATCAATATTCGTCATATGATTTGGATAAGAAAAAATCTAATTAAAACTTAAAAAAAAAAAAATCGAATCGCAGCTGCGAGTCATATTATATTATTATTCATAAAACATTAAAAAAAATCTATCACACTTAACTAATAATAGAAAAATAAAATAAAAAATTAAACCCAATTGGCCGACGCGATTTTTACATATTTTGCGAAAAAAGGTAAAAGAGAGAGGAAAAAGCGCCGACTAATAATAGCACTTTAAACACCCGCTGCCTCGTGTGTATATATATATGTGTGTATACATAAATATACGTATTTATAATTTTTCTGCAGCCCTTCTCCCCCAATTTCCCTTCTTCCCCATTTCAATTTTCAATTTTTCTTTTTAATTTTTTCTAATTCTCGATGGCTTCACCCTCTCAAGCTAGCCTCCTCCTTCAGAAACAGCTGAAAGGTAATTCTTCCGATGATAATGATATTGCGTTCGCGATTTTCTGTCGGTGAATGGGTTTTATCTTTTTCTAGGGTTTGGGTTAAATCTTGTGGGTTTTAATGATCTATGCTTTTCACGCGCAGATCTGTGCAAAAACCCCGTGGACGGATTTTCCGCCGGATTATTGGACGAGACCAATCTGTTTGAATGGAGTGTTACGATTATTGGGCCTCCCGATACCCTGTAGTGAGTATCTCGCCTTGCTATATGTTGGCAACCTTGTGAAATTGTGTTTTAGTGATTGGATTAGGGTTAATTCGATTGCATCTTGTAGATTATAATTTGTTCTTTTGTTGTTTGTCTGGCTTGATTGATTACTTTTGTGGTTATCTTGTTGTGATTGCTGGCTCTGTCCTGAACTCGAATGATCTTCTATGTTGTTCGAGTGTTGGTTGCGTTGAAAATAGGGTTGTGTGGCATCATAAGCTCTGATTGTGGATTACATTATATAAATTCAGCACTTAGCATGAGCAGCTGGATATGGTCCAGTGGAGTTCAGTTAAACCATCTCGTGTTGTTATCTAAAACAAAATTCGTAGATTCTGATTACATGGCTTCAGGTTTATGGTAAATGTGGCCTGTGGGCGCGTCTCACTTGCCTATGGAAATACATAATCGCCAAATGTTCCAGATGATGAGTCTGTGAGATTAATTCTTAAACAACTATCTGTGAGAATGGTCTATTTTGGTTTAAGATACTATATCTATTAGTATAGTGAGAATTTCCTTCTGTTGCTTCCATTTAATTTGTGTTGCCGTGCGTTTTTAGTTTTACAATGCCTGACAGATGGAAACTTTTAACTTTGGTTTGAGTTTGATTCTTAACTTTTAACTTTGGTTTGAGTTTGATTCTTATGGTTTTAAAATCATGGTGCAGTGAGGGAGGTTTCTTCAATGCTATAATGAGCTTCCCATCAGATTACCCGAACAGTCCTCCAACAGTAAGATTTACCTCAGAAGTCTGGCATCCCAATGGTTTGTACTCATGCTAATATGTGATGCTTTGCTAGCTTGGTAGGTTCTGTTGCAACCTTTTCATTTCTTGATTTTGGAATAATGTGAGTTGCAGTTTACGCTGACGGAAAGGTTTGCATTTCCATTCTTCATCCTCCTGGCGATGATCCGAACGGCTATGAGCTTGCTAGTGAGCGATGGTCACCTGTCCACACGGTATGGTTCACCAATAAGCTTGATTTCTCATATTTTATGTCATAAGTAGTGATTTTGGTTTAAACATCTTGTCTGAAAAAACATTTGTGTTCACTGATGGTACTCTATTAAGTATTAATGCCTTAAACTTATAGATATCATTTCTCTCACTTTAGCCATAAACAAATGCAAAACTTGGGAAATTAGGTATCCAGTGAGTTTTTTCTGAAGTTTCTGTAACTGAGCTTCTAATAACTTGCTATTCTGGTATCATCCTTTTGGATTCAACTTGGTAAATGAATGGAATTGTTTTGGGCCTTTTGGCAGGCAGATATCTATGATTTTTTAGTTCTATCAGTATCATTAATAATATTTGAAAATTGATAGTAATCAGTTTGAAGAAGGGAATAATTGAAAGTATTGCTGTGGCTGTGATATTGCATCTTTAAAACCCTAACTTCTACCAATTTAGCTTCAAGTCATAATTTTGAATGCAATATATTGATTTTGAAGTATTCTGTTTATTTGTTTGATATGAGCTACTTTAATGTCCAAGGATAGTTAATGCCGAGCTGTTGTCATTATTGTGCAAGTTTCTAATGAAATCAATGGACTCACAACAATGGGTTTCAGCAGGCCAGTTCTGACCAATTAATTTGTTAATCCTTTAGCTTGTTGACTAGACCTTTTGAAGCATGTCTTGTGAATTTACAGATCAGAGCTGTCCTTTGGGAGTTCTGAAGCATGCCATCTGTAATTACTGGTTTGTCAATTAGTTGGATCTCAATGTAGGTTTTGTCCCTTCAAAGAGAACATTATGTTCACTTGGAATCTTAATGAGGTTCTGGAGTTATTTTCATGTCTGTATGTCTGCACGTGCAAGTGTCTAATGCTTTCTCGAATCTGTCATAAATTGCAATTGGTATAAAGTATTACCCTGTGTCACTACTATCTCTACTGTTCATGCAAATCCTATGTAAAACATAAATTTATCCTAGGGTTTTATTTTTCAGGTGGAGAGCATAGTTCTTAGCATCATATCAATGCTTTCAAGCCCTAATGACGAGTCTCCTGCTAACGTTGAAGCTGCTGTAAGTGAAGATGCATTAGATTTTGTTCATTTCTTAGTTATTCAATTTGATCTTAATCAGTTTGAAGGTGTCGTTTAGTTGATATTGTGTACCAATATCTGTCTTTGGGTTAATTACTGCAGAAGGAATGGAGAGAACGGAGGGATGATTTCAAGAAGAAAGTTAGTCGTTGCGTAAGACGATCTCAAGAAATGCTTTAAGCGAAAATCCCAAATGCTGCTTCATGCTACTTCCTGAAACAAAACAAAAAATTGAAAAAAATGGTGTCAACTGAAGAATGGGGATTCCTTTCTTTCACCGACTTGTGCAAACCATTCGATTTCATTACGACCATACGCTATCATCTCTTAATGGCTTTTTGTGTTTTGGCCTATTCGATTCAAGTTTGTTCAAGTAGAACCCATTCACAGTTGCACATGGAATTCTATGGGAAATGTTTTTGACTTCTGGCGGTCATCCAGTATTGGCTGGTCGTAAGACTCTGTAATTATCGACGGCTACTTTTCTCTGCATCCTTTTGGTTTGTTGCTGCATAGTGTGTAAATTGCATCATTCAACATTTTACGTTTTCTTTATTGTGTTGTGTTCTCTGCAAGACACTTAGGCTTTTCTAAGAGCATTGTTTTTCTCTGCATGAATTTTAGTTTCTTTGGCTTGGGACATTACTACCCTTAGGCCTTAGGGCAGCATGTGCTCGTTCCCGGAGAATTGGGCTGAGAATTTCTAGGGCTCTTGTGTGCTCGTCTTCGCTCACATGGTTGCCTGAGAATCCTCGTGGAAAAGTGGCTTGTCAAAGAATGAAAGAATCCTGCATTCTTTGAGGGGTGGATTTTGGTCTAATTCTATTTGATCATATATACAAATAGATTTGAGTTTTTTCGTTTTCAATTTTCAGTTGATTTATAAAGGCGTATGTTAAATTATTGTTTGGGTGTTGAGTAATGTAGGATTCATGATTGGTTATATAAGTTTTGAAAACAGTTACCTAGTAATTGAATTGAGAATTTTTAGTGGGAACAATGTACCTCTTCCGTTCCATCTCAATTGCCCTAGTTTTTTTCAGCACGGTTATTAAGGATTGTGAGATTGTGAGATTGTAAGATTGTAAAGTAAAGTAAATTAAAAGTATGTGGGCTCATATTTATTGTAGTGCAAATTTATGATTAAAAAAAGAAACAGGCCAAGTTGGGTGGAACAGTCCTAAAAGACTAGGTCAAGTGAAATGGGACGGAGGGAGTATAAGACATGATTTTCATTTTTGTATCGAATGTGCGGCTGCGAATGAGGGACATAAAACGGATGTCGGGGATCAAGAACGCGTTCTGGAGAACGCCGTAAAAACTCAGCGTGTTGCTAACTTTGTCGCTCAGGATCGATCAAAGGATATTGGGCAACAAGTCGAGAAATGTGGAAGTCCTCTTAAGCTTTCCGTCGAACAGGTGGGACGCAAGAGTACCAATGGTGATGAATTTTTTTACTTGAGGGAGTTGGGGAAGGGGAGTAGTGGGGGTTTGAACTCGGAACTTCACTGTTCACACAGAGAAGGTCGCACCAATGATGATGAACGATGATAGCATAAATGATAGAAGCATAAAAAAAATAAATCAGGTTAGAAATAAAACCAATGGTATGGTTTTACAAAGAAACCCGGTTTGGTCATTTGGAGCAGAAAACCGATGTACTGTTCATTTATTTCGGGTGACGTGTTCGAATCTGGATTAAAGTCCTCGCATAAAATTTTCCCTTTTATATATTCCCTCTCTCTCTCTCTCTAAATCACCTATATATTCACTCACCTATATCCAGCCATGAGATTGAACTAAACTACTAGCATGGGGCAAATTTACATATTCTAGATTAATTGCACCAAATGTAGTGGAACCCACCACTTACGAAATTAAAAATAAAAATAAAAAAGAAAATAAATAAATAATTAAGAAACGATACCAGACGGCTAGTTGGAGGAGGATTTAATTGCACCAAATTTGAAACATCGAGGACTTGATTGATTCAATGCCGAGTATAGGGTGTTAAACGTCATAGATGTGTCTATATCAGGGGTGTAATTGCTACTTAAACAACACTAGTACGCCCATCCGTGCAATGCACGGCGAAATCGAAATTAATTGATATTTTAAATAAATAAATATAAATATTAAATAGAATTAAAATATAAATAAATGTAAAATATGATTTTAAAATAAATTATCAATTACTCAATAAAATTTTGAATTTAAAAAAGTAATTTTCAATTATGTATAAAGTGTAATGATAATTATAATTGTTAAATAATTTTAAATAATTTAATAATAAAAATTAATATACACATTATTATTATAGAATATTCCACATAACATAAATAAAAAAGTTGTAAAATTTTAACAAAAATGAAGAAAATAAAATGTTTTAAAATTTTAATAACTTATTCGGTTAAATTCATTTTTGATGATTTTTATACCATATTAAAGATCTTGTTACGAATATAAACTTAAGATGCATATTGAATATTTCTTTATATATTAAATTTTACGATATTTAGAAAATAATTAAAATTATAAAAAATGGTGAAAAAATTGATGGGAGAAGAGATATAAAAAATAAAGGGAGAAAACTTCTCTTTTATATATTATATAGATTATACCGAATTACAATCATTTTAACATTAATAAAATGATTTCCCTCTCGTCCCACAAACACAACATACCCCCCCCCCCCCCCCCCCTCTCTCTCTCCTATACAATAAAAGAAAAGCATTTAAGGAATCCTCTCATCCCACAAACACAAAACATACAGATCCCTCCCTCCCTCCCTCCCTCCCTCCCTCTCTCTCTCTCTCTCTAAATCACCTATAAATTCACTCATATGCTGTACCTAAACTACTAGCATGGGCCAAATTTACATATTCCGAAGCGAGATGGGCTACAGAGAGTTGGAGAAGAGGCAGCTCTTCTTGAGAAGTTACCAGTTTTCAAGAAAGCAGAGCGTCTCTCACAGAATCAAGACATCCTTCTTCAGAGTGAAAAAGGCCATTTCTCTTCGCTTCAAATCCGCCACCAAGCTCAGGAAGACTCTCTGGTTCAAGCTCAGAAATGGGCTCTTCTTCACCACTAGGAGAAGAAGGTCTTTTCTTCGCCTCCATAGCTATAACTACAACTATTGCCTCTCGCGCCAATCTTCTTGTTTCTCAGGATTCAAGTAATTATTTACTTGTTCAATTATCACATGCTACTTTTATTTCATTCATATCTGTTAAGGATGTTTAGTTTCTCAGATATATATGTATGGTTGTAAAGATTAACATGTTCCCATGTTTTTTTTTCTTTTTTTGGGTATTGGATGGTAAATACTTGAATTTTTTTCGTTTTTTTGATTTTGCACCTCAACTTTAACGTCTGTCTATAAATACTTGAACTTTGTATTCTTTCTGATTTTGTACCTGATGAATGTTTACCCTCAAATCGTTGCTGACATGGTATCGGAATTAGGAGTGAAGTTTGAAGTGTATAATGATGCAAATAAGTTTGTTTGTCGATGTGAGATGTAGAACATGTAATTATGAGGTTTGGGATGTTAATCCGACTGTCATGTCAGCAACGATTTCAGGGTAAAAATTCGTTAGTTGTAAAATCAGAAAGAATACTAAATTTAAATATTTATAAATAAATCTTAAAATTGAAGTGCAAAGTCAGAAATAGGAAAATTTCGAGTATTTACGAATCAATACTTTTGTTTTTGGTTGGGGGAATGAGGAAAATGTAACTTGGGAAATTGAGTAGGGTGAAAATGGGCCTAGAAAATATGTTAGTTTTTTATTATTGTTGGGGAAGAAATGGGGAAGTTTTTATTTATTGCTTGGAGGCTGTAATAATTAATTTTGTGGTTCAGTCATAAGCATTAATTTAAGTGGTTATTACCGTTGGTTGAATTCACATTGTGAATAATGAATGAATGATGTAATGAATTATTTTCCATGAAGTAGATATCAATGGCTGCCAACAAATAAATTGATGGAGAGCAAAAGCGTGTAATAATAATGACAATTTATGGAACATGGTAACAATCTATTTTATCAAATTGGATAGTTTTGACTTTTGAAATAATATAATTTGAAGATATAACAGTAAAAAAAAAAAGTTTCATTAAATATCTTTAGATCGTACAATTCCTTCCGTTGTACTCAAGATCTTAATTATTTATAAGTTTGACCATATGAAACATTATAATACTCCCTCTGTTTTTTATTAAGTGTCCACAGCCGTCAAAATACACATACCAATAAAATAAAATATTTATATTTATAATCTTAGTAATTATCATAATAAATGCATATATACAACTAATTATTATATTCATACAAGTATTAAATAAAGATAAAATAGGAAAAATATCATAAATATATTATCAAATTTTAAAATGTGACACTTATTAAAAAAAATTAAAAAATTATTTAAATGGGACACTTATAAAAAACGAAGTGAATATTATTTTAATATTCATACACAGAATGCATTAAAGTTTTTTTGAAAAAAGTCATTTTTGGGTGAGAAGAAAAGTAGGGGGAGGAACATAGGGATTCATGCCTAATTTCATCTTTGCATAGGTTTTCGCAAAAAGTCCAACCTGAAAAATGTGAAATTCAAGTAAAGGAATGCGTGCTCTAAAAGTAGTTGGAAACGTGAGTCAATTAATTTTTTATTTCACACCAAGCCATTGAATTAATTAATTAGAGTGGCGGCCACATTTTCCCACGAGAAATTCTGTGTATTCAACTGCTCTATCTTTTCTAAATATTATTCCTATTGTCTTAGTTAAGTATGACTCTCTACCTTTGTGTGCACGGGAATGTAAATGAGTCGAGTCGAGTCGAGCTGAATACCAACAAACTTGAACTTAGCTCGTTTAAATATTCGAATGTTCGAGCTTGATTTGAACTTTTATTTTGCTGTTCGAGCTCGACTTGTGATCCACTTATCGTGCTTGAGCTCGATTCGCGTGATGATAATGTCGAATTCGAATTTAATCTTGAGCTCGGCTGGTTAGATGTTCGCATACGTGATTTTCGAGCTCGAATTCGTTAAAAATTTGGAGAAAACTTCTTAAGTAATATGTTACTCGAGCTCAAGTTCGTCTCGTTTAAAAGTTTGTGAACATGCTCTTAAACATGTTCGCGAGTAATTGAATTTGAACATGTTCGCGAGCTTAGCGAGCCGAGTGCTGTCAGGCTTGAGCTCGAAATCAAGCTCCACATCGGCTCGTTTATTATTGAATTGAGCTTCGAACAAGTTTTTCTCTAACAGAATCTCAAATAGTTTGCGAATAGCTCTGTTCATTTACAGTTCTATGATTGTGAACATTTATTAAGAAGAAAAATAATTAAATAATAAAAGTGATAAAAAATAATTGAACCCATATCTTTTTATGAGAACGAAGGGAGCATAATATAATCGATCGTAATCTAATTAAATTGAAAAGATTTGATTTATTTCCTAATAACCGTTGGACTTTATAGCGAGGGATTAACTGGTATTAATCCTATATTGCATTACATTTGCATTGATTACAGAATAATAGTATAAATTAAATCAATCCTAAACCCTAAACCCTGTACTTAAATTATGGCCAACTTCTACCTAAAATTATTATACAAAAATGTGGTGTTAATTTAATTTTATTTTTTCAAAATTATATGTACTTTACAAGAATAAATACATAATCATTTTTCACATTTACACTGTAGATTCGCCTAGATCTAAAAATTCCGGATGATTATGACCAAATTTTCTGTTTTTGTTACATTGATAAATATCAAATTTTGTATATACATAATCAGGGTTATATTCCATGGAGAAATAAATGTTTTTGTGAAATTTAGAATCGTTGAATAGATCAATAATTTTGATGAATAAACATTTTTGTTTGAGGTTCGAATCTTGAAATGACGAGATTTTCAACATTAAAATTATTGACTCATTCGTCAAAATTATTGATCTATGCAACATTTCGCAATTTGCAAAATATATATAGAAAAGAATAAATTCATAATAAATATGGAACTTATAATTTAACAGGGAGTATTAGTTATGTAAATTATTATCTTTAAGCATTTTATGTTCCTTATTACAAGTCATCTGCATTGCTTCTCAAAAATCTCAATCATAACAAATATTGTCTATTTTGTTGACTTCTAGCTTGCATCATTATCATGATTTACAAAGATAAAGAGGAGCCAAGTGACGTTTAAGGTTTACTTTTGCTTAAAGATATGTTTTTGTACTCAATTTTATTTAATAAAAATAAGAAAAACTTATACTTTCATTTACTCTGATTCTTTATTAAACATGAGCTCAATAAATATCTCTCTAAGGAAAAGTACCAGATAAATAGTACTCCCCCGTCCCGACTTTTAGTATCCAACTTTCTTTTTTTGGTCATCCCACATTTTAGTATCAATTTCTATTTTTAGTAAAAGTAGATGAGACTCTTGCTCCAGTTTAATTATTTTAACACTCACATAAAAGGTAGGAACCTTATTCCACTCACAACACACTCAACCACTTTATTAAAATGGGTTAAGTATCAAATTGCCCCCTATCGATGACGTCCCTATGGCTTTTAGCCCCCTAAAATCAGGGGGAGAGTTGCCTCCGTCGAAAGGCTGGGAGTAAATTGGTGCCAAAAAGCCACGTTAAGGTAATGCGCAGCTCTCCCCCCTGACTTTAGGGGGCTAAAAGTCATAGGGACGCTATCGATAGGGGGCAATCTGATACTTAACCCTATTAAAATTCGTGATACTCTCAAATGGATATTAAAAGTTGGGACGAATGGAGTATTATTTGGTTTAATTTTCAGGCCTGCATATCACCATCATCATCTTATAAGAAAAGCAACTAAAAAGCAACAACAACAACAAAAAGGCTCAAGAATTACAATCTGGGCTTGTTAAGAGGCAATTTTGATACATTAGATTGAATTCATCTGCCCAAAAGCAGTAACAGAATTATATATCTAATCAGTTTCAGACATGTGAGATAGCAATTTCAGTAACCCGTCTTAAAAATTCCTGGTGTCTGATCTACAGAATCTCCACCAGTCATGCAATCGGCAAAGAAATCGCGCTTCCACGACGTTTCTTTGCTTCTACGAAGCCCTCTAACGAACCGACGAGACTACATACATAGCACCATCAGCAACTAAGAAAAGTTAAACATACCTTATGTCCAGAAATTTAGGGATGATTGCAGTTGTAGTGGAAAGCCACAAGATGTTCAAGAACACGACGCGATTCCTGCAGTCGTGTTCTTGAACTCCGTCGTTTGAAGTGATTCCTGTGCTGCAAGCGAATTCGACGCCTCAGAGTGCATAAATCCTGTCAATGTCAGAATTAGAGAACTCAGAGTGATGCCATGAGTTTGAGCCGCTCCGAGCGTGTTTCTCCCTCTTCCTCATCGACCTCATCCTCTTCGACCTCACCACGTAGTAAGTCATGGTCCCGAGAACCCCGGCCATTATGACCCCTCCGACACACGTGACTAGTATCGCAGCCCACTGATGCTTACGCCCGACCACGATGTAAGAGGAAGCCATGAACGCCACGGAGGTGCAGACGGAGGCCAACCACATCAGTTTGTTGATGACCTCCACCACGCGTCTCTCGGCTTTCGTCTCCCCTCTAACCAGCGTAATCTGAACTACGACAACGGCTAGGGACGTGAAGAGGGCGATCGCGTTGAAGATGAAGAATATTTTGAAGGAGACGCTACTGACTACCACAGCCATTCCGTGGTTGTCGTCTCCGCCGGGCACGGTGAAGATGGCCGCGAAGGCGACGGTTGCGAAGAGGACGGCGACGACGGTCACCGAGTTGGTGGCGTTGTTGATGCCTTCTCGGTGGAGTTTCCTCAGCTCTTTGGCGATGCCGTGGACGTTCTTGTTCGTTCTCTTTGTCTGTTCGAGCTGGATGTGGACGTCGTTTTTGATTTGAGTCACGGTTTTCCGCAGCTCGTCTCTTGGTTGATTCAATTCATTAGCTCTAACGGCACCATAATGACAAAGGCACTCCTTAATCTCCGATGACTCTTCGGATAGCGGAAGCTCCTCCGCAATGTCAAGAGATGTCTTTCCGTCTCGGTTGAGTGCGTTCACGTTTGTGTCGGGCAGGCGTAATAACAAATTAACAATCTGCAAGTGACAAAATATCACCAAAACTTAAAGTCTTTCAGAAGTTGTCTTGACGACTATAACGTGCGAAAAAAAATTTAAGGTCTGAATGATCGAAGAACTGGTAATTATAGCATTGGCATCACCGGCTCGTAAAAGATCTAAAAACTACTTCAAAATAGAAACAATTAGAAAAGAAACGGAAAAACAGAACGAACACCATTTAACTAGCAAGCAACAAACATCTTCAAGCCCTAAAGATGGACTAATGGTGAAATTTCACGATTTTCATCTTCGAGCAGGAATATATTGTATTCAAATTGATGTCAGCATAATATATTGTGAAAGGTAATACCTTTGCTCGCTTTTTCCTCGTTGCTATGTGTAAAGCAGTGTTACCAAACTTGTCTGGAAGCATAACTATAGCTGCATCAGCATCTAGGAGGTGTTTAACAACCTCCACGTTAACCCCTTTGACGGCCATATGCAGTGCCGTCTGCCCCTTCTTGTCCGGCCTCCTAGCTAACTGTGGATCTTTGTCAAGCAACGCCTTGACAATGTCCGCATGCCCTTGCCTAGCAGCCAAGTGCAACGCATTCTTTCCATTTGATCTAGCAATTTCTAGCAAGCTGCAGTCCTTCGACAGGAGTTCATCGACTACAGCACCATGGCCTCTAGTAGCCGCAGTTATAAGAGGAGTTGCATTTGACGGACCAATTGTTTTACTCAGCCCCGGGTCATGATCCAACAGCACTTGCACAATTGCTACAAAATTGAACCAACATTTGTGTCAGGCACAGCACCATATACATGTATATAAATTGTGGATAAATGAAAAATCTGTTAGCCGTCTTCCAAAAACTGTTTCATTCACATGTACATAGCATTCTTTATGAGCTTAAACAATTATCCAAGAATCATATGTAGCTTCGGCACTTAACATAATTAGAGGTAATCGAATGCGAGTAATCAAATTTAACATTGACTATAAAAAAGATGGGTTCTTGATGAGATAGAATAATTGATCCAAAATTAGATAATCACCATGGTGTCCTTGACTTGCAGCTATATGCAGAGGATCGAACAATGACCTATTCTTCTTCGCGAGTGTGTCCTTGTTTGCATATTTGATCAGCTCTTTAACCACATCAAGATGCCCTTTCTCCGCTGCAGTAAACAACGCCGTCTCTCCCAACTCGTTGCCCTCGCTCACGAGTGATGCCCTGATCTCCGCAACCTCCTGGTCAAATTCCGAACCACTCAAACTCCCCACCATTTGAGAATTAATATCTTCAAGTATTTGCTTCACAGCTGCAAGATCGCCCCTTTGAGCTGCCAAATGCAGCTCCGTATCATTGTGGCGGCCGGTCACCTGCTTCACGTACTTCTTTCTCCCAGCTTGGTCGATCCGCTTCCCTGAATTCGATAGAACAAGAGCCGGGGCTGTAGACGAGGATGGCGATGGCGCAGGCGATGGCTCCGCCAACGGATTGTGGCTTTGCTTAGGGCTAACCAACTCCTTCTCTAAATCTCCATCAGCAGCTGCAAAGATCCAGTTTACTCATTAGAACACTATCAATTATATTCTCCCACATATCACAAAAAATTCACAAATTCTTATACATCTCAGTATTCAGCACAACAATTTATTGGGGGAAAAAAAAAAAACTTTTCCAACCCCTCTAAAACAAGAGTAATCATCCAAAAACCAAAATTAAGCATATCAATTACATATTTTCCGAATTTTCCTTATTTACAACTTCCCCCAAATTCAAGCTCGGAAAATGGAACCCCCACCACACACACACACACACACACACACACACACAATCCCTTAAAACAGATACAGTGATACACTGCAAAATTCAAGCAATTACGCGTTTCCACACACCTGCAGTTGAGTAGCAGAAAGAAACCCTCAATTTTCCCCCAAATGTTCAAGCTTGAAGCCAAATAAATCACCGATATAATCAGTGATTAATTATCATATCTTTTGATCAAATTTAAGTTCCTAAACAACTTCACCCCGTTGCCACGAGATTGAATTAACAAATCTTGATGCAAGTTGCAAGCATAGAATGGTTTCTTCAAGAAGATACAGAGAAATAACCAAATTCAAGATGGGGAAAAGCAAAAGCAAAAGCAAAAGCAAAAACAGTGGCAGCAGCAAACCGTCTTTGACGTGCGAAGACATGATCGTTGTAAGTCAAGCCAGAGATGACCGAGAGGCTGAGAAATTTGTGAGGAAATTTAGTGAAGGTTGCAAATTTGGAAGAGTAAAGTGGGTGATGAGGAAGAAAGGTGGAAAAGGTGGGAGCTAAACGACAGTAGTCAGGAAAGTGTTGGGAAGCCGCTCCCAATGAGAGAGAGAGAGAGAGAGTGTGTGTGTGTGTGTGTGTTTTCTTATTTTTTATAGCCATTTGTTGTTCAATTTTATTTTATTTTATTTTTATTACATGGAATGTTATGTTTGGATTTGTTGGGTTGTCCGATTTATGAAATTGGGATCAAAATCAATAATTGACATTTAATTTGATAAAAAAAAATAATTACCATTTGCAAAGATACAATTATTTATTGATAGTTAATTTTAAAAAATAAATCACCATTTGCAAAAATACAATATATATACTTGATACATGTCAATCAATAGAAGGGTGTTGTATGAATATTAAGATTAAAATGTATTGAATGTGCTTATTTTGCTATAAATTAAAAAAAAATGATGTTATAGTTGTACCTTGTAACAATTTATAATATAAAGTATGTCGAAAATTAGAATAGGATCAAAGTTCATCAATTTAATAGTCGTTGGTATATTGCTATAAGATTTAATCTTATGATTTTTTGTAACAAGAATATCCACTCCAATAATTTTGATATCTAAAACAATAAATATTGATGTATTTACTTTTCCATTTTTGTAAAGGTATTATTCTACTTCCTCCGTCCTTATGAAAAGTATCGATCTATACGTAAATGACATATATTTTAATAAAGTAGTTGAATGTGTTGTGAGTGGAGTAAAAGTCCCATTTTATTGTGCGTGGAAAATTTATCAAAAATAAATTTGATATATATTTTATGAAGACGAACAAAAATAGTAAATTAGTACATTTTATGAAGACAGAGAGAATATTATTTATAGTTTATTGAGTTCGATTTGATGAGTATAACTTCTTTTTCTTTTTTCTTTTTTTCTAATGGGGGTGTAAAGTTGGTTTTCTCGACATGGAGAAAAATATTACTAATATCCTTAGCCATCAAAGTATAATATATTTTTAAAAACTCAATATTATTTTTGGATTATTCTGGGGGATGGGTGACCTGGGTGGTCAATGGGTTGACCCATTTTTGTATTTTTTATATTTATTTTTGGTTAGACATCCAAAATTAAATATTGATATAACAATTGGTAAAAATGGGAGTTAGGTAAAACCACAACGTGTTACTTGTTCATGAAATAATGTAAGGAAAGATCAAGGAATAGTGAAATCATACAAGTTGATAAAGTAGTTTTTTTAGGAGATAGGTTCATAAAGTAATTTTATTAAAAGTTGAAAGCAACGTAAAGCTTTTTTGTTGACCCTGGTCGAATAGTAGTTTCTTCAAAATCTCAAACGATATTATTAGTTAATATCATGAACTAGTATTAATTTTTATTTTTATTTTGTTATCTTAATATAATCAATTATGCAACTCTCACGCAGGCGGGACTTCAACGCCGCACAACGATGAAAAACTATACTGCACATAGGCGAGAATACAACATCACCTCAAGGTGGAAAAACATTATTACATGCGGGCGGAATTGAATCCAACATCTCTCACCAAAAAAAGTCTTTGGATGCCTCAGTTTTGGCACTAGTGCAAGGCCTCATTGGCATGAACTAGGATTAATTAACTCATATTTTTCCCTCTACAAACAATCAAAATTCCCTTTACATGTTTTCACCATTTTTTTACACCGACAAATTTTAACATAAACTACTTCTTGTTTGAGTGTGTTGGTCCAATGACGGAGCGTTTAATATCTAAGATCAAAGATTTTGAGTTCGCATTCATTCTTTAAATTTATATATATATATATAAAGAATATAATATGTTTTCTTGCATAGATGTAACAGGCATTGGAAATATGAGTGTTTTCAACATTTAAGAAAGTAGGCCCATAGCCCAAGACATATTGGGTGGTATGTGGACCAGCCCATTTTGTATGAGCAGAGGTCAAAATTAGACAACTAGATTTGCTGGAAACGATGTTGAAATATTACATAGTATCACTAATCATAACTTCTACTAGTCCTAGGAATTAATAGCAATCCAATAATGTTGTCTCATGTCATCATTAAAATGTAGGTTAGTTACTCTTGGAAAAAAATTAATTTCATAATAATTAACGCATGATTAAATAGTGTGCTTATACCTACTAACCAATATGCAATATTTAAGAAATTATTATATTTTGGCTGATTAATTATTTTAGTGGATTAAGGTCCAAAATATGATCACCTTTTTTGTTTAGTCGTTTTTTTCTTTTTTGAGCGAATTGTTTAGTCTTTTCTGTTATTTTTTACTTTTTTTTTTTCTGCCAACTTCTAAACTATTTCTTCCGTCCCTCAAATATCTTTCTAAGAGAGGTGACATAAGTTTTAACAAAAAATAATTATATATTTGATAAATGAAGAACAAGTTTCATAAAAAATAAAGATTGCAAAAGTAATTTTTAATAAAATTATTTTCAGAAATATGTTAAGAACGTGTTTTGGAGACAGACCAAAATGGAAATAAAAGAAAATACATAAAGAACGGGGGATACAACAAGTCAACAAGTAAGAGCACAAATTATTTATCTTGATCATCTGAAAATTTAATTTAATACATTTTTTAAACAATAACATATTTTACAATAAAAATTAACTTAATTGATAAGATGTATTTCCACTTAGATCAGTCAATTAGAGGTTCAATTTTTATTATAAACTCTCAAAAGGATAACACAATTACCAAATAATAGTCCATTAGGAACCACACAATGTGATGCTCTATGCTTATGCATTTGCATCAATCATATACTCCCTCCGTTCCAGTGCGTATTCTTTTTTAGGCTGTCTCATCGAAAATGGTGCATTTATTTTTTTGGTAATAATTTTACACTATAAACAATGTGACCTCACACACATTTACACACCTTTACACTATAATCTTATTCACCTTAAATTTCGTGCCCAAAAGAAGTGCACCACTTTCGGTGGAACGGAGAGAATAGTTATTTTGTGTATATTTTTTTTTTCATATATAAGTAAATACATGAAAATTCCTTTCATCAAAGAACATGAAAAAATCGAGCTGCCTGACTGGATCAAAAACACCTCGCTAACTTGTTTTGCGACGACGGCAATGGCGACGCCGGCGGCGACGACTCCTCCGAGATCTCAACAGTCGTGTGGAACAAATCCGACAGATAATTCCCCAAATTGTCCGGCGAAAACCTCACCAGAACCTCCAGATTCCGTTCCTCGCTCAGAATCGCAGCGTAGCAGCTCTCGTAGAACCGCCGGTACGCCGGCACCACCTTCCGCGCGATCGACACCTTGATCTCGTCGCGCAGCTTCGGATCCGGCACGGTCCACGCGCTCTGCTTCCTGCACGCCGCCTGGAAGGCGGCGGTGAATCTCCTGAAATGCTCCTTGATCGCGGCGGGGGAGGACTCCGCCTCCGGCGCCGCCGGCAGAGCCGCCATCACCTTCGCCCAGGCGACCGACTCGTAGTTCGCGGCGTAGAGCTTCACCTTCTTCTGCAGATTCGACAGCCAGTCCTCGCCGAGGAGGAATCGCAGGGCGGTGGCGCCGACTCTGTCGACGACGAATTGGAGGTTGTTGGCGAGGAAGAGGTAGGATAATCCTACGTCTTTGTAGATCTCGGCTTTGCTGTCGAGTTTGCAGAGGAGGACGAGGATGATCCAGGCGAGTCGGCTCGCTACTCCGGCATTGGGGCTAGGGCTCGCGCTGTCGAAATAGGATTCAGGAAAAGGCGAGCGACCACCGTCGGCGACGCCGTCCTCGGCCAGAATTTCCGAGAGCGTTCCGGCGCTCTCCGCTAGCAAAACGACGTAGTCCATCACTTTGTAGGTCAGCGGATGGATCCCGCCGGCGGGGAGAGGCGCTTTGGACGGGTGATTTTTCTGAATCGACGAGACGAAATCGGCGAGAGTCGCTTGAGCCGACTCGCTGAGCTTCTGGATTGAGGCGAGCGCCTGCGATTTGATCGGCGAGAGCGATTCGTACGCGAAAATCGACTCGATTTCCGGCCAGAGATCGGAGACGGTCTCGAACAGATTCATGAGGAGGAAAATCTTCTCCGGCGATCGCTTGCTCTTCGCGACGAGCTCGGGGAATCGGAGCAGATTCATCGCCGCCTCCGTCGTCGTATGCGCGATACACGTTTGATTCATCGTCTCCGAGACAGCAAAAACACGATCACACAGCAATTTCTCGCCGCGGAAGATCGATTTAACCGCGATCTTCGCCGCCTGAATCCACTTCTCCACATCGCGCTGCAGAGATTTATGATCCAATCGCATAATCCGAGATTGATCGTAGCTTCTGATACCGAGGCGATAAATCTCCTCATCAACGATCGATTTCCGCGTGACTCTGTAGATCTTCCCACACTCTTTGCTATATCCAGAGCTGATCATGCTCTCAGCGATCATCTTCAAATCCGCCATAGCAGCTTCCCCATCCTCATTCTCCTCCTCCTCCGAGTTGCTGAACGACAGCGACCGCCGCGAGCGGCGGGAGGAGCCGTCGGAGACCGATTCAGGGCTCAAGCAATCCCTATTTGCCGAGAGAATGTAGTAGAACTCCTTCTCGAGGCGCAGCATGGCGGCTTTCATGAGATTGTTGGCCGCCGCGAGCTGAGCGGAGTAGGAGCGCTGGGCGATGAGGAAATGCATCGCCCTGCGCAGCTCCTCCACCCGCGCGATGAACTCCTCGGCTTCGCCTCGGTCTTCGTGGAAGATGGAGGTGAATTTGCCGGTGGTGGTGGCGGTGGTGGGGTTCCATTTGGCCATGAGGAGCCTCGCGTTTGCGACGGTCTCCTCCATGATCGAGTCGGAGAAAGTGTGCTGAGGTCTAGTGATAGAGTGGTTAATGTTTGAGCGGTCGGGGATTTTGGAGAGGGTGAGGAGAGCGGCCATTGCTTTGTGGGGTGAAATTTGAGTTGCGATTTCATGGATCGCCATTGCTTGAAGCGATGAAGGATTTGGAGATGGGATTTGGTGAAGATTTGAGATGTTTTAGTAGAGAGTGATTGAGTTTAGTGGGTTAATATAGCAGTTAAAGAGGAGAAGTTTCTATATTTGGTGGAGTTGACATTTGACTGACTGGAGCTGGATGCTGGAATTCTCCAACCTCATGGGGTAATGTAAGTCGTAGTTTTTGTATTTTTCCAAAAAATAAATAAAAAGAAAATAATTAAAATTTAATTAAACCATAGTAATAAGGAAGTAGAAAAAAATGTCCAAGAAGGATTGTTTATCCAATGCACTCCACTGACTAACTCATCTAGCATTTTTTTTCCGATAATTATCCAATTAATTATTCCCGGAAGTTTCTTCGACAAATTCTTAAAATTATCCTCCTTCAATTCACGAAAAAACAAAAATCTTATTTATTCTTTTTTCTATTTTTGACGGAAAATAGTACTATTCTTTTTCCCTCTGTCCCGCAAAGTTTGAGCAGTATTCTTTTTCGAATTATCCTACGAAGCTTCAACACTTTTCTTATAGTATAACATTTTTTTCCTTTATTCATATTTTCACTTTTTCACCGATCACATAAAATACTAACTCCTTAAAATTCGTGCCGAAAATAAATTGCTCAAGTCTTGCGGGACGGAAAGAGTATCATAGATTTAACTATTAATTATATTTATATTTTATTTTTAATTAGTAATGTATCTTTATTTTTATTTTTTTTTGTACTAACAATTAATCATACAAATTATACTTTTATTTTACTTACAATAATTTTAACAAATATTACTAAAACACGCATTCACTTTTAAACAAGATTATTTTTCATGAATAAAAGAAGTATATTGTTCAAAATTATGATTAAAAAAATAAAATATCAAAAACTGCCATAACGTTGAGTCAGCGGTCGTTGAATGACTGACTAAGGGTTTATGGAATTTTCTGGAATCCATCTAAAATCTACTCCCTCCGTCCCGCGAGTCTTGACACGTTTGGGTTCGACACGAGAATTAAGGAGTTGTAGATTAGTGTTTTAAGTGTGTAATTAATAAAGTATAAAATTGATAAAGTAGGAGAGAGAATGTAATAAAAGTGATAAAGTAGGAGAGATGATATAATAAAGGTGATAAAGTAGGAGAGAGAAGGTAATAATTATTACCAAAAAAGAAAACGTGTCAAGATTCGTGGGACGGCCCAAAAAGGAAAACGTGTCAAGATTCGTGGGACGGAGGGAGTACTATTTTGATTTTCTCAATTTCAAGGAAACCACATCATATTCTGCCACGACATTTGCATATATGGAGAAATAAGACTGCTCGAAAGCTACGTTTAATTAAGGTTAATTATATAAAAATTACATAACTTTCAAAAAATTCTTATTTTAAACAATAATTTTAAATGAAATTACTCAGTATTATTTAATTACTTAATTAAATCTAAGTGTACATCAATTTGGAATTAGTATCATTACTATACGTTATATTAAAAGTACTTTATTTCGTTTTTAGTTATAAATATTCAAATATTCATTGGAAATAAATATATTGTGAACAACCCCTTATAAATATATATACATAAAAACAATACCATATTAAATAATTTTCCACTAAAATACAGTTATTTATTTCTTCGTCAATAATACCCGCGTGTCTAGCTTGTATATTCATCGTATACTAAAACATTATAACTATAATTTATACGATAAGCATCTTTGACATTATTTCATGCACACATGCTTAGTATTTACTTAATGTTTTTTGTTCAAAGTCTTTCTTTTATCCAATCGATGTTGATATGATTTATCTAATTTTTTTTAATATATACATCAATGTACATATCAACAGGGCTAGTGGGGGCATTGGCCTCATTAGAATTTACAAAAAATTAATGGTGTGTCAATGAGGTCTTGCTCTACTGACAAAGTTGAGGCATTCAAAAACTTTTTTTAATGAAAGGTATTGGGTTAAATCTCGCCAGCGTGTGGTGATGTTTTCCCACTATAATTAATTCAATTTCATTAGTAAAAACTTTGGGTCCGTTACTTCATATGTGATATCGTTTCCACATTGTGGACGACGCGAGTTTTAAGAAAAGTGGTGGATAGTAGTGAATATGTAGTGAGTAGTGTTTGGGACTCACTATTGTTGTGAGTGAAAGTTTGTGGACCCTACTTCTATAAATGAAAGTGGAAACGATATCGCGAACGGATCGAAATGACAAATGTGGAAACAATATCGCGGACGGAGGGAGTACAAAATAGAAGAGTAGTATTGTTTTATTAAAGGTCAATATAATTTTTTAGATCAAAGTTTCTCCATTTTTTTGGAAATAGATCACACCTTCAAATTTTAATATTGACATAATAACACCCAATATTTTAATTTTATTTTCAAATCTAAATTGAGCTCAATTTTCCACAATTGGATGGTGACGTGGAATTTATCATCTAAACTACGTCGTTATTTATATTTATTAAATTTACAATTATTTATATAATAATTTAATTAATATTTAATTTTTTATACATAAAAAATAAAATAAAAAAACATTTTTCGTGAATTGTACAAATATAAATGGTAGTTAATAATACGAAGACTCTCGATGACATTGTATAGTTATATAGCTACAGTATCTTTGACAAGCCAACCTTTCTTATATACGTATTGATAGTATTTATTTTCTATGTTTTGGTTCTATATAATTCTATTTATTATTCTTTTCATATTGACGAAAAAGAGGGGTAACAAACGACAAATAAAAGTCATAGATTATATGTTTTTAATATATTAATTATAACATATATTTATATTATTTTGTTACACCTATCAGATCGTGCATGGCTTTGAGTCTATGACGTCAAAAAAATAAAATAAAAATCATAATCAACTTGATTTTATCTTTGATGAATCAACACACGTACAAGGGGTTGTAATCAAATCTAATCTGACTTAAATATAGTCATTCTCAAATTTGGTTTATTATTGAATTTGAAGTTTTGAACCTTATAAGCTATATACCCAATATTTCAATTTCAACTCTCGCGATCTTAATCGAATTCAAATAATTTTTTTGAATTTAGATTTATATTTAAAATATTAATTATTTTTATAACAAATAGAATTAATTAGAGACCTACGACAATTATTATTAATTATTAATTATAGTATATAAATTGAAATCGTACTTATTAATAATTTTATATTTTCTAACTAAACCACTTAACGAGCTCATCCACGGCGTATCAAGCCGAACCAAGCCGAACACTAATATATTCAAGTTTGATTTATTCAATTGATGAGCTTCAATATACAAGCTTGAACGAGCTTTCGTCGAAATTGAGCTTGAAATAGCTCACGAGTAATTTGGTTTGTTTACAACCCAACACGTATATTAAAAAAAAAATTTAAATAAGCAACAATTTCTTTATAATCCTGTTTAAACAAAACGCTATCATTATCATATGAAGCCATATCCTTAACTATATTTTATATATATTATAGGGTCACATTCTACAGAAACAGAGCTTATACAAGAACACCAGAAACATCGAACATACATTGAACATGGCAGTAAATATTGTTGAACATACAAATAATTTAGTGAACTTTTGATGGCTGAGGGATTCGAACCCTGTTCATGTTCAACACAATTCCGCGTTGAACGTTGAACGAACGAACGCTGACAGTTAGATTAAACAAGATCAACGGCTAAGATTAAGGCTCTATACTCCGCCTATATTTGCATTTCTATTGAACTCATATATATATTTTTTCATATATCAAGGGCCTATAAATTTGTTTGTACACTTGACTAAAAAAAAAATTGTTTGTACTCGGAGCATTAAATTTGATTTGAATATCCATAATTTTCAACTAGATATACTATACCTATTAGTGGCCCGGTGTCTATACATTTGTGATTTTGAAATATGATTCATTACTTATCACATACTATATATTTGACTTCAAAAACTGCTGACTATATAAATGAGAGGTTGAGCGAGTTTAATAAAATAGAAGGATACTTGTAGATATCGAGTGATTTGATTCGTGAAGAGAAATTCATTACTTATCAAATATTATTATTATTATTATTATTATTATTATTATTATTATTATTATTATTATTATTATTATTATTATTATTATTATTATTATTTATCTTGAAGTCTCTGATAAAATTTTGCTTTTCATATGGCAAGAAGACATTATTTTGATAACCAAACTCGTTTTATGTATTTCTTATATATTGATATTACCTCAAAAGAAAGAGAGATTATTTTAATCGAGATCAATATGAACCGACGAAGCACATCTCAATTGATCGTATCATTTTAAGATAATTTAAATTTTGATGTAGCAACTTTAAGAAACTAAGAAGTGTTAGATTTTTCTCATATATATATTACTATTTTGTCATATTAATGTAGTTTGTTAGTAGTTGTTATCACTATGTATTGAAAATTATTAATTAGTTGCAGGATATTTCAAAGACTGGGACAAATTTATGTTTCTCTTATCTAAGTTGAATCAGAAAATAAGGGGTTAAAATTATTGGACATCAAGCGGTGCGAACACCTGTCTACGAACAGTGAAGTCTAGGGTTCAAACCCCACCGCTCCCCCTCCTCTAAAGTAAAAAAAAAAAAAAAAATCATTGAAAATAACACATGCTTATCATATATACTTCATGAATTTTCTTTAGTACACTTATCCTTCTATCCTAGAAAGCGAAAATTTTAATTTTTTGAGGGATAGAAAAGATAAAATAAAAAATTATTTTTAAATACGAACCATAAATTCATAGTTCGTATTTTAAAATGGTTGTACGATGCAAACGTACGTATAGTGCATACCGATCACATACTTTAATAGGATACTTATAAATATTTTATTAGAATGTTCTAATATAATACTCACAAGTGTCATATTAGAGTATGTGAGTGGTCCGTACCGTGAGAACATCACGCATGAGAGACAATTGATTTGGATATCAGTATGTGTGTGCTGACTTGACAATGAAATAGTTAATACCTAAAATCAAATATCTCAGTTTCGAATTCACCGTAATTACTGTATTTAATTGTTATTTTTCTAAAAATATTAAAAAAATACTAACGATCACAAACCGATCACATTGGAAGCCAAGAAGTATCAAGGGATCGGGCCAGACCGGCCCAAACTCTATTGGGCCTTTAAAATAATGGTTCAACCAAACCCAAATATAGATTTTAGTGTATTTTCTTGAGTTGGGCCGAACCGGACCGAGCTCATTTTCCTCTTCTACAATAAATTTATCTCTTGATTGAGAATTATAGCTCAAAAAATATTGTGTTGTCTAATTTGATATCAAGTAAAATCAATTTTAACTTGAGATTGAGTGATATTCATATACTATTTAATAGGTGATGAATAGTCTCAAATCTGCGTAGTCGAACACTAGCTAGATCGCCTAAAAATCTCAATATTGGGCCGTTCGAAACTAACTTTATATTAGAAATTTAGAATCTTAATTTTCTCCTATTGTGATTTTAGCCCACTATAAATTAATAATTTTGATAAACTAAAAATCCCAATATTGGGCCGTTCAAATCCAACTTTATATTAGAATCTTTTTTCTCCAATTGTGATTTTAGCCCACTGTAAATTAATAATTTTGATAAACTAAAAATCCCAATATTGGGCCGTTCAAATCCAACTTTATATTAGAATCTTTTTTCTCCAATTGTGATTTTAGCCCACTGTAAATTAATAATTTTGATAAACTAAAAATCCCAATATTGGGCCGTTCAAATCCAACTTTATATTAGAATCTTTTTTCTCCAATTGTGATTTTAGCCCACTGTAAATTAATAATTTTGATAAACTAAAAATCCCAATATTGGGCCGTTCAAATCCAACTTTATATTAGAATCTTTTTTCTCCAATTGTGATTTTAGCCCACTGTAAATTAATAATTTTGATAAACTAAAAATCCCAATATTGGGCCGTTCAAATCCAACTTTATATTAGAATCTTTTTTCTCCAATTGTGATTTTAGCCCACTGTAAATTAATAATTTTGATAAACTAAAAATCCCAATATTGGGCCGTTCAAATCCAACTTTATATTAGAATCTTATTTTTCTCCTATTGTGATTTTAACCCACTATAAATTAATAATTTTGATAAACTAAAAATCCCAATATTGGGCCGTTCAAATCCAACTTTATATTAGAATCTTTTTTCTCCAATTGTGATTTTAGCCCACTGTAAATTAATAATTTTGATAAACTAAAAATCCCAATATTGGGCCGTTCAAATCCAACTTTATATTAGAATCTTAATTTTCTCCTATTGTGATTTTAGCCCACTATAAATTAATAATTTTGATAAACTAAAAATCCCAATATTGGGCCGTTCAAATCCAACTTTATATTAGAATCTTTTTTTCTCCAATTGTGATTTTAGCCCACTGTAAATTAATAATTTTGATAAACTAAAAATCCCAATATTGGGCCGTTCAAATCCAACTTTATATTAGAATCTTAATTTTCTCCTATTGTGATTTTAGCCCACTATAAATTAATAATTTTGATAAACTAAAAATCCCAATATTGGGCCGTTCAAATCCAACTTTATATTAGAATCTTTTTTCTCCAATTGTGATTTTAGCCCACTGTAAATTAATAATTTTGATAAACTAAAAATCCCAATATTGGGCCGTTCAAATCCAACTTTATATTAGAATCTTATTTTTCTCCTATTGTGATTTTAGCCCACTATAAATTAATAATTTTGATAAACTAAAAATCCCAATATTGGGCCGTTCAAATCCAACTTTATATTAGAATCTTTTTTCTCCAATTGTGATTTTAGCCCATTGTAAATTAATAATTTTGATAAATTAATAAAACAATAAAATTTAAAATGTCTTTATATAAATCTATGATTCTCATCAATACATCTTTTTTATTCTGTATCACACAGACGAGATGAGATACATAACACAAAAGATTTAGACTTTTTTAATATGTTTTATCAGATATAATATTGAAATCTAATAAATTAAGATTCGTTTGCTATGCATGATAAAAGTGTGATAGATACATAGAGCACCATAATATATTAGTCCTTTATAAATTAATTTTTCGTGAAAACTTGAAGAGATATTATTATTATTATTATTATTGGAAAAATGGCATGTAAGTACACAAACTTTGCTCAAAGTCCATATTTGACATGAAGTTAGGATTTTACAATTAAAAACACCAATTTTATATGTTGTTCAATTTTGACGCCAATTTAATTTCCGATGGTCTGAAATAATGACGTGAAATTAGGATTTCATTTCATTTCGTTTTGATATTTGTCCAACGAACTAAAAGGTGCGCGCCGGCAAGCCACATAGGAGCTACGTCCTTTTAAAATTTGGAGAAAATGAAATCGGCGTAAAAATTGAACAACTTACAAAGTTGATGTATTTAATTGTAAAATCCTAACTTCACGTCAAATATGGATTTTGAGCAAAGTTTATATATTTACATACAATTTTCCCTTATTATTATTACTATTATTATTATTATTATTATTATTATTATTATTATGGTGGTAAAAGCCAGGATGCTCAGAAAGTGTTTGATAAAATGTCCGAGTTAAATTTGAGTTTGTATGTTGCTGAAAATGAAGTAGAGAAACCGAGCAGCTCATATCATCGATTATCACCACCGGGGAAGGAAAACACTGTTGGAAATGGCGGCGGTCGAGACAGATCCACTCTCAGATGCTTCGTGCTGGCCTCCGTTCTCCGCTAACAAGCTCATTCAGTACTCCGCTCTCTCCCAATTCTCCAGCTAACGAGGTGTTCGACCAAATTCCCCAACCAAATATTTATACTTGGATCTCTCTTCCCCTTATACGTCTCTCCAACTTTTATATAGGGTCCGTTCACTTTGACGGAAAATGAGAGAAAAATTATATTTTCATAATTTTCCATCATTTTTCACATGTTTATTATGATAGAATATTTTCTCTGATCAAGTTGGAATATTTTTCTCCAATTCATTTTACTTTTTTTTTCTCAATTGTTGGATAATAGTATTATCATTGTCACATATTTATTACTCCCTCCGTCCATTACAAATGTTCTAATTTCTATAATGGGATGTCATATTACAAATGCATCATTCCATTTTTAGCAATATATTTTTTTTCTCTCTCTCTATACCTAATATTTAAATAATTTCCATCAATTCACTTTATCTACATTCTACACATTTTTTAATCTCCGTACCCAAAAATAATGGGACGGAGGGAGTATATGATAGAAGATTTTCTCTGATCAAGTTGGAATATTTTTCTCGGGCAGTTCATTTTCGCTCATTTTTTTTTCTCAATTGTTGGATAATAGTATTATCTTTGGGCAGTGATGTGAAAATATTTTTCAATATTTTCTTATATTTTCATCTCTAGTAAACATAATTAAAAATGAAAAAAAAATGGAGTATATTTTATCATCTTATTTAATCTATCATTTTCTAATGAAAATTTTACAATCAAAATAAATGCAGTCACAATGTTGTCGCTTGAATTTCGACGCTATTGCTTGAGGATCTAGTTTGTAACTTGCGTTCGTGCTGTGGAATTTTAGGCTGGTAACTTTTTTCATAAATGAAATTTTGTAATGTAATTCATATTTTTCATAAAATCAAATAAGATTTTTTTTAAAGAATAAATAAGATTCTTTTGAAATACAAATAAAACCTTTTATTCATAAATGATACTACTTTTTTTCAACGTAAATCAGACTTTAATATGGTGTTCACATTGAAATGATAAAAAAACCATTTATTTCCTTAATCTCTCTCTTTCACGCGTGTGAATGCTCATGGGAAATACGACAAATATTATCTTTTTCTTCTTCCTTTCTTTCAATTTTTTAAGGATAAAAATACCAAAAGAGGGAGACAGCTTGATTCCATTAGAAAGGGTTAGTTGGAAAATTTAAAAAAAAATCTTGATGTCACGTTGTAATTTGTTAAAGGTTCGTTGTCATGACTATTTCTACGTAACGTGTGCTTCTCAATTCCTACATTTTCTTTTCGATGTTTACTTTCCAATATAAATTCTTATGATGCATTTTATACAATGTTTTTTTGAATAAAGGTGATGCTAAATAGTAACCACAATGTACCCACCCACAAAATAGTTAAATAGGAATATCTTTGATTTATTTAAGTTATTTTTTAAAATTAAAATGAGATCTAGTTATTTTATTGTATTATCTACATTGTAGTTATTTTTTTATAACCTTTTATTTTTTTAAAAAATAAAATAAAAATAAAACACTATAAAAAAAATTAAAAAAATAAGTACAATATAGACAATATAATACCACAATTAAATCATATTTTTATTTTTTAAAAAATTTTAAAAATTTCTAATTAAATTATTTGTTGGTAGCCACAATGTGACTGCATAGATTTATTACTTGAATAATTAGATAAAATCCAGAGAAAAAAAATACTTTAATTAGGTTTTGTATTGCCCCAAATGACACCTACCTAATATGAATACTTAGCTCAACTTATAGTGTTTCTTCAACTAATTAATAGACTAAATTACATATGACAATTTAAGTCATACCTACTCATATATAAAATTAATTGTCGTGCAACTGGAATTTAATTTCCAATTATAAATATATGAAGAGATCCCATCATCAACAGTTGATCATTAAGGCCGGCAGCCTATGATTCGTGATTTGTTATGCAATTAGTCAAATTAATATATACTATATGGAATTAGAGAATGCTTTATTAATTACAAAGTTATGCATAATTAATTAAACATGATGAATGCAGTGACAAAGACTTTGAAAAATATATTTTTGATTTGTTTCCACATTCACCTCCTGCTGGTATTGACTTTTCTTGCAAAGAGTCTCACAATTTCTTCTAAAAGCTCTTCTCTTTGATGTGTTAAGATTCGTCGGATGGGTTTAATTTGCACGGTGATTCGCAAAAAATACCAATTATTTTATTTTTAGAGAATTATTATATTAAATAATTGATATTTTTGTGCGAATCGCCGTGCAAATTAAAACCCACTCTCCAAATTGAATTGCAAGAAAGTTACATTCTCAAAATTTAAAATTACAATTCCCAATTAAACCTATTTTCCTTTCCTAAAAATTATTATAAAATTCTAAATATTATTTCTATTTTATTATAACACGGGAGCATCCATAACCTATTTGATAAAATGCTAAGTTCAAAGGCACTACAATTTAGCTCACTCTTTAGCTCATCATGCAATTTCTTGTAATGATGTGATTATTTGGGAGTCCAATTTCCCGGTTTGGCTCCTGGAGTTGGTTTGTCGGGATTTGAGTTAATATAATGCCGTATCTTTACTCTAAAAAAAAAAGCACTACAATTATCTTTTGAATTTTAGTATGCATGACTTTAAAATTGAACAACGTTGCAAAGACATATGTAGTTTTAATATTAAATATTTCTTACGTTTATATTACGTAATTATTTATCGCAACCCTAAATATAAAATCTCCTAACTTCACCATTGGTCAGACTCACATCCAATCAAACACCAACAAGTCTTCCATTTGATCCAATTACTTTTTGCAAAAATATATATAGTTTAAATAATAAATATTTTTTACGTTTATATTTACGCAATTATTTATCGCAACCCCAAAACCATTGGTCATACTCACATCCAATCAAACACCAACAAGTCTTTGATTTGACACAATTACTTTTCTAATGTTTATATATATATAGTGTCACCAACCTTCAAATCCTATTTTCCCAAAGCAAAAGCCAAAAATGGAGAGATATTCCCAATATTTCTTTCTTGCACTCTTACTCCTATACACCTTTCCCATCCTTGCAAATAGTGATATCAACACAGATATCTCTTCCCTAATCTCCTTGAAATCTCAAATAACCTCAAACCCTAACAACATATTGATCCAAAATTGGACCACTGCAACTTCTGTTTGCAGTTGGGTCGGAGTTACTTGTGATTCACGTTACAATAGGGTTTCTCAGTTGAACATATCGAACATGGGGCTTGTCGGAACCCTATCACCGGAAATCGGAAATCTTTCTTTTCTTGTCTCTCTAGACATGAGTGAGAACTCTTTTCATGGTCCGATCCCTCCATCCATCTTCAACCTCTCGTCGTTGGAAATTTTGTCTCTTCGAAATAATAGTTTATCGAGTAGTCTACCAAGTGATATGTGCAAGAACAGTCTTCACAAACTCAAGAGGCTTCGAATTTCTTACAATAAGATGTTTGGAGACATACCGTTGAGTTTGGGGGAATGTTCGGATTTGGAGTATGTTTCGTTTTACGACAACAAGTTTGGTGGAGAGATGCCGAGAGAAATTGGGAACATCACACTGCTTCAGTTTTTGAGCATTGGTAGCAACGATTTAACTGGTATGTCTTTATTTGAATGATATTGCTTTGCTGAAATATATATATATATATATATATATATATATATATATATATATATATATATAGGGAGAGGTTCAAATAAGAACCACTAAATAAAATTAGAACGGAGAACCATTTTAAGCCATTCGATCATCAAGATCTACGATGGATGCATCATCTTGGTGGATGAATGCAGATCCTGGGTTCGAATCCTGAAGGGAGCAAAATTTTTATTATTTTCGGATGCATTAAATTTAATAGCGAATGCATTAATTTATATAGCAGATGCATTGATTTTAGTGGTTCTTATGTTCTCACGATAAGTGTGGTTCTCATTATAACCACACCCTATATATATATATATATATATATATATATAGGGTGTGGTTCTAGAGAGAACTACATTATTTGTGAGAACGAGAGAATCATCAAATCTAATGCATTCACTATAAAAATTAATGCATCCGCTGTTAAAATTAATGCACTCAAAAAAATAAAAAAAATGCTCCCTTCAGGATTCGAACCAAGGATCTGCATTCATCCAACAAGATGATGCATCCACCGTAGATCTTGATGATCGAATGGCTGAAAATGGTTCTTCGGTCTTCTTTTATTTATGGTTCTTTCCTGAACCTCTCCCTATATATATATATATATATATATATATATATACACACACACATGAGTTTCCGGATCGTTTGGTACACAGTATGTGATAAAACTTGATACGTTTGTCTAAGATTTTTTTTTTTGACAAGATTTGGAATCAATATTATGCGTGGTTAGAAGTATTAAAATTCTCTAAAACTTTTCGGTTCCGAAAAAATACATAAAATGTTTTGTCAAAAAAAAAAAAAAAATACATGAAATTTTGTCATCCTAATATGTTATGTTAGCAACTGAGCTGCATTTCGTTGTATGGAGTATTGATAAGTTAAACATACCAAGTGTACACTATCATTTTGATAGGGTATGTATTTATTTAACACCAAGGAAACATGAAATGCAAAGTGGAAACTCTATATTTTTTGTGAACAAAATTATTGAGTGCTTCATAATTTCTTAATGGGGCTTAAGAGTGATTAATTGGTGGTTTAACTTTTAAAATTTGTAAAAATATTGAGTGCATGCTTACACTAATTTTAATTTCTATTTTGAATTTGATATTTAAAATCTTGTTTTAATTGTGTTCTTTATAAATTTCATTTATGAGATAGTGTGTTCATGAATTCCATCTTGTACAAAGACCCACTCGAGATATGCCATACACATTTGACACATGTTCGTATATTTTGCCGTCCTAATTAACCTCACCCCCCCCCCCCCCCCCCTCTTTGGTATTACGGAGTATTTTTTTCAACAATATTCTCTAACATCAATCAATCACTTTATTTCATTATATTATGAGCTTAAATCGGCTTGGTATCCAATGTGGCTTTTGAGACGTGTACGTCTAATATTCAAAATAATGGCGTAACTGATTTGAATGGCTTGTACAAATCAAAGTCATTGTCATATAGTAGTTTGGTAATGCAAAGATATTTATTCAACCATGTCCATATCAAGTGAGTTGGAAAAATCAAATAACACTTACTATATAAGTACAAACTTATCCTTATTAAACAACGTTCATTGAATATTTTGGCTAGAAATATATCCTTAAAAATAAAAGTTCACTATGCAAATTTCGAACCGTTAGAAAAAGGCTGAACACACAATATATATACTTACTAATCAACACCGTGTTATTTAGGCCGATGAGACCTTGCTCTAGTGCAAAGTTGAGGCACCCAATGACTCTCCTTTGTGAGAGGTCTTGGGTTCGATCCCGCTTGACGGCGATGTTTTCCCACTTTAAGGTGGTGATGTGTATTATTGTTTGTTTGATTGTTTGTTGGTCCCACACGCATGGCGTTCTCGCCTGCGTGCGGTGATGTCTATCCACCGTTGTGTGGTGTTGAGATGTGTATTATTGTTTGTTTGATTGTTTGTTGGTCCCACACGCAGGGCGTTCTCGCCTGCGTGCGGTGATGTCTTCCCACCGTTGTGTGGTGTTGAGGTCCCGTCTGCGTACGGGTTGCATTAATAATTGTATTCAGATACCTCTTGTGACTTGTAACTTTAAAAAAAAACACCGTGTTATTTAGATTTATTAATTTTATAAATTACATAAAAATTATAGTTCAAGTTAGTCTTTTTATTACTATTTGAAATTAAAGTAAAAATGAACAAATCGAATTTTGATTTTTATGTAACAATATAATATATGATGTATTAGTTAAAAATATTAATGAATAAAATAAAATAAAATAACACTTATATAATTATATGATGTGAATATCGTTCACGTTTGGCCTATATTATAGTTACATATATAATTTTTTTTATATACATTTATTTTAATTCTAATATCTCATAAACTAGTATTAAGATTATTAATTTATAAATTACATAAAAAAATAAAGTTCAATTTGTTATTTTTATTAGCTATTTGAAGTTAAAGGGAAAGTGAATAACGAGCTCTGATTTTATGTAATTTATAAAATTAATAGTCTCAATAACCTCATTAAAAAAAATCTCAAGAACCATTTTCTAGCTAGATATTAGAATTAAAATAAACATACTCATTTAAGGGGCATAATATGTTAAGATATGTAGCATATCATTTATCTGCGTATATATATAATTATATTTTGATTTAATAATTTTATGTTCGCAGGTAATATTCCAGAAGAGATTGGGCGGCTTATTAATTTACAAACTTTGGACATGAGTTCTAACAAGTTCAATGGCTCTTTACCTTCATCTTTTTTTGGCATGCCATCCTTACAATATGTTGACCTTGCTTCCAATGATCTAAGTGGATCATTATCAAGAGATATTGGAAACATGACATCCCTTCGCAGAATAGGACTTGAATTCAACAGCTTAACTGGTATGTGTAGTTGTTTTTACTGGTATAAATTTCGTCATTCTCTACAGTTATGAATTACTCCCTTCGTCCCAACTTAAATGGTGCACTTCTTTTCGGCACGGAATTTAAGGAGAATAAGATTGTAGTGTGAAAGTTTTTAAAGATGCATGGGACCACATTGTTTGTAATGTAAAATTATTACCAAAAATAGAAACGCACCATTTTAGTTGGGACGGCTCAATAAAGAATACGCACCATTTAAGTTGGGACGAAGGGAGTATAATGTATGCGTGTGTCGGACTGTATCCTCATTTTGAAATTCCGTAACATATAGGCCACTTTTTGAAAAATACTTAAAGTTACGGTCTTGTTTTAACAATTAGCTCATGTACGGCTTCCTCTATAGTTTACATGATAACTAAAACTTGAACTGAGAAAAAAAAATCAGGTACAAAATTGCTATGTTATAGAGCATGATGACATTTTTGATTAAAAAAAAGTGTCAATTCATAAGTCTATGTGAATGTAGAAGGACCATGGATAAATGACACCAAAGGTTTATCAAAAGTTTAAGGCCACATGTACAATTATACCAAGTGTGAAAAAATGAATATTATTGATGACAATTTGAGCTAAACTTATGAATTTAATTGTAGGTGATATTCCAAAAGAGATTGGAGGTATTGCAAATTTCGAGCGATTGAGCATGTGTTGCAATAAACTTAGTGGATCAGTTCCAAGAGAAATTGGGAACTTGACAGCCATGGTTGGCATTTATCTTCACAACAATGCTTTAAGTGGTATCATTCTAAACTTTTATCTCTATTCATTTATTTCAAGCTTTGTTTAATTTATTTAATTTGCTACTATATGTATGTAGAGATGCAAATATATGAAATTGGATTGAGATAATGTTTAAACTAAACTCCAATCACAAACATGATTATGTATAGTTAAAATTGGGATGATTAATTCTTTAGAATCAATGAAGATTAATTTCTTAGGTAGAAGCTTAATTAACATATGATTACCACTTGATAACTAAATTAATTAACTAAAATTTGATAATGTTGCAGGTCCTATTCCAAAAGAGATTGGTCGTCTTGTCAATTTAGTGGAGCTGCAGTTAGAAGCAAACCATCTTATCAATGGATCGTTACCAAAAGAATTTGGGAACATAACAGCCCTCACCTACTTATTGCTCAACGACAATAGTTTGAGCGGTATGAGTTTTTCGTCACTTTATTTTATTACTAACTTAATTCAATTATCTTCAAGTATAGATGATTCTAGCTAATTTTGTATAATTTCACAGGCAATATTCCAAAAGAATTATTTCTTCTTAAAAATTTATGGCAAATGAACATCGGAAGCAACCAACTTAGTGGATCATTGCCAGGAGAAATTGGTAACACAACCATTGAAGATTTGTGGCTTCACTTCAATAATTTAAGCGGTATGTTTTTTTTTCTCTCATTTCATAATGCCATTCATGTAAATGCTGCCCATTTATTATTGTCTCTTAACCATATAAAATCGTGATGAGAGATCAGTTCACGTTGTTGAAATAATTATTAGAAATAATTAGTGATGTTGCTGGTTGTACCATCGTATGATTAGCTATTAAGCCTCATTTATGTCACAATTGCAAAATTAAGTAAAATTAGTACGTGCTCCCGTGCGATGCACGATATATTTGTTTATTTTTAAAATTTTAAATTATGTAAGAATACCAAAGTGTCATTATTTATGAATTAGATTAACTAATAACAAAAAAATTATGTATATGCTTATGTTTGGATTGTTTAATTTATGTCCACAAGTCTCACTAAGCCATAACGTTCTCTCATAAATTATTGTTATTATTATTATTATTATTATTATTATTATTATTATTATTATTATTATTATTATTATTATTATTATTATTATTGTTCAAGGTATATAATTTTCAATTAATAATTAATTATTAGAATTGATTTATTCCATGATTAGGGTATGGAATTTTTTGGAGATTCAATTTTGGATAATAATATTAATTAAGGTTCACTATATGAAAATAATTTTTATTTATAAAATATATTCTTAAAATAATAAAATTATATAAGAGACAAATTTCTTGTCACTTAATACCCAATTTTTTTCCTAAAATTTTTCAGGTCCAATACCTTCCACCTTTGTGAATCAATCAGGGATTGGGAATCTAGCACTACAATCCAACAACTTAAGTGGAGAGATTCCTTCATCCATTTGCAACTTGAAATCCCTCAGAATCCTCTATCTATCAAACAACAATTTGGAAGGATCCCTCCCAAATTGTTTGGGAAAGTTGAGCACTTCTTTGACAATCCTTCATTTGAATGCAAACAAAATCACTGGCCTCATCCCACCCACAATATTTACCAAGGGATGCACCCTCCAATTCCTCACCCTAAAAGGTAACAAAATGGAAGGCACATTACCTCAAACCCTACTCAATTGCCAACCCTTGCAAGTTGTTGACATTGGTGATAATGAAATACGAGGCGCGTTTCCCTTTTGGATGGAAACCCTCCCCGAGCTCCGGGTCCTCGTCTTGAGGTCTAATAGGTTCAATGGTACGGTGTTGAATGCTTCAGAGACGGAGCATCCGTTTCCTAAGTTGCAAGTTTTAGATATATCTTATAACGCTTTTTATGGCTCGTTACCTGATAGATATTTCAAGAATTTTCAAGGGATGGTTGATGCTAAGGAAAATAAGACGAATGATAGAGTATTTATAGAGCTGACCCTCACTTTAAAGGGTTTGGAATTGCCACTGCAGAGATTGTTGACCACCTTTACAACTATTGACCTATCCTCGAATAGATTCTCTGGGAATATTCCGCCTTCTTTAGGGAATCTTAATTCTCTTAGATACTTGAATTTGTCTCATAATAGTGTCACGGGGCATATACCTTCGTCTCTTGGAAATATGAGCGTTCTTGAATCGTTGGACTTGTCATCAAATAGACTAGATGGGGAGATTCCGAGTGAGTTGACCAGATTGACATTTCTTGCGAAATTAAACCTTTCAATGAATAATCTTGCAGGCCAGATTCCACAATCTACTCAGTTATCCACATTTGACAACGACTCGTATGTGGGGAACGTAGGATTGTGTGGACTTCCGTTGACGAAGTTATGTGAAAGGAATGATGAAAAACCACAAGCAGATGATGATGAAGATGAGTCTAGTTTTATAAGTGGTTTTGGGTGGCAAGCAGTTGTTTTGGGGTATGGATGTGGGTTTATAATTGGAGTTTTTTGGGGTTATCTAATTATTCGCTATGAAAGGCCAACATGGTTGGTGAAACTATTTTTTGATGGAGGCAATAGAGGTAGTGTGTGACATAACATAAATGTTAGTATTTATTACTTGGTATGTATATAATAGAGTTTTTATTACTTTGTTAGATAGTATGCCATGTTTGTGCAGCTTAATTTGTAGTATATGAATGTAAAGAAGGACTTATGCGTTAATTTAATTTTAGACCTGATTCTTACCAGGTGATTTTGATCTTGTCAGATTTCTTTTTGAAGATTTATTACATGGTGATCTAATTGTGTGAGTTTCTATAACATTTTTTGAAGTTATTTTAATATATGGTCTTCACTAATTAAATCATACACCTAATTGTGTGAGTTTCTATAACATTTTTTGAAGTTATTTTAATATATGGTCTTCACTAATTAAATCATACACGATTAATAAACTCCAATAAAAAATCAATATATTTTGCCGTCCTAATTAATTAACCTGCCCCCCCCCCCCCCCCCCCCCCCCCTCTTTGGTATTATTTTTTTCAACAATATTCTCTAACATCAATCAATCACTTTATTTCATTATATTATGAGCTTAAATCGGCTTGGTATCCAATGTGGCTTTTGAGACGTGTACGTCTAATATTCAAAATAATGGCGTAACTGATTTGAATGGCTTGTACAAATCAAAGTCATTGTCATATAGTTTGGTAATGCAAAGATATTTATTCAACCATGTCCATATCAAGTGAGTTGGAAAAATCAAATAACACTTACTATATAAGTACAAACTTATCCTTATTAAACAACGTTCATTGAATATTTTGGCTAGAAATATATCCTTAAAAATAAAAGTTCACTATGCAAATTTCGAACCGTTAGAAAAAGGCTGAACACACAATATATATACTTACTAATCAACACCGTGTTATTTAGGCCGATGAGACCTTGCTCTAGTGGCAAAGTTGAGGCACCCAAAGACTCTCCTTTGTGAGAGGTCTTGGGTTCGATCCCGCTTTACGGCGATGTTTTCCCAAACGATGTGTATTATTGTTTGCTTGATTGTTTGTTGGTCCCACACGCAGGGCGTTCTCGCCTGCGTGCGGTGATGTCTTCCCACCGTTGTGTGGTGTTGAGGTCCCGTCTGCGTACGGGTTGCATTAATAATTGTATTCAGATACCTCTTGTGACTTGTAACTTCAAAAAAAAAACACCGTGTTATTTAGATTTATTAATTTTATAAATTACATAAAAATTATAGTTCAAGTTAGTCTTTTTATTACTATTTGAAGTTAAAGTAAAAATGAACAAATCGAATTTTGATTTTTATGTAACAATATAATATATGATGTATTAGTTAAAAATATTAATGAATAAAATAAAATAACACTTATATGATGTGAATATCGCTCACGTTTGGCCTATATTATAGTTATATATATAATTTTTTTTATATACATTTATTTTAATTCTAATATCTCATAAACTAGTATTAAGATTATTAATTTATAAATTACATAAAAAAATAAAGTTCAATTTGTTATTTTTATTAGCTATTTGAAGTTAAAGGGAAAGTGAATAACGAGCTCTGACTTTTATGTAATTTATAAAATTAATAGTCTCAATAACCTCATTAAAAAAAATCTCAAGAACCATTTTCTAGATATTAGAATTAAAATAAACATACTCATTTAAGGGGCACTATATGTTAAGATATGTAGCATATCATTTATCTGCGTATATAATTATATTTTGATTTAATAATTTTATGTTCGCAGGTAATATTCCAGAAGAGATTGGGCGGCTTATTAATTTACAAACTTTGGACATGAGTTCTAACAAGTTCAATGGCTCTTTACCTTCATCTTTTTTTGGCATGCCATCCTTACAATATGTTGACCTTGCTTCCAATGATCTAAGTGGATCATTATCAAGAGATATTGGAAACATGACATCCCTTCGCAGAATAGGACTTGAATTCAACAGCTTAACTGGTATGTGTAGTTGTTTTTACTAGTATAAATTTCGTCATTCTCTACAGTTATGAATTACTCCCTTCTTCCCAACTTAAATGGTGCACTTCTTTTCGGCACGGAATTTAAGGAGAATAAGATTGTAGTGTGAAAGTTTTTAAAGTTGCGTGGGACCACATTGTTTGTAATGTAAAATTATTATCAAAAATGGAAATGCACCATTTTAGTTGGGACGGCTCAAATAAAGAATACGCACCATTTAAGTTGGGACGGAGGGAGTATAAAGTATGTGTGTGTTGGACTGTACAGACAAGTAGTGTAGAGAAAGTCTATAGTCCTCATTTTGAAATTCCGTAACATATAGGCCACTTTTTGAAAAATACTGAAAGTTACGGCCCTGTTTAATTAAACAATTAGCTCATCTACGGCTTCCTCTATAGTTTACATGATAACTAAAACTTGAACAGAAAAAGGGTACAAAATTGCTATGTTATAGAGCATGATGACATTTTTGATTAAAAAAAAAGTGTCAAATTTCATGAGTCTATGTGAATGTAGAAGAAGGCCAATGGATAAATGACACCAAAGGTTTATCAAGAGTTTAAGGCCACATGTACAATTTTACCAAGTGTGAAAAAATAAATATTATTGATGACAATTTGAGCTAAACTTATGAATTTAATTGTAGGTGATATTCCAAAAGAGATTGGAGGTATCGCAAATTTCGAGCGATTGAGCATGTGTTGCAATAAACTTAGTGGATCAGTTCCAAGAGAAATTGGGAACTTGACAGCCATGATTGGCATTTATCTTCACAACAATGCTTTAAGTGGTATCATTCAAACCCTTTTTCTATTCCTTTTATTACCAAGCTTTATTTTTGTTTATTTAATTTGCTACTCTATGTATGTAGAGATGCAAATATATGAAACTGGATTGAGATTTCAATTACAAATGTACAATGTTTAACTAAACTCCAATCACAAACATGATTATGTATATTTAAAATTGGGATGATTAGTTCTTTAGAATCAATGAATATTTCTTAGGTAGAAGCTTAATTAACATATGATTACCACTTGATAATTAAATCAATTAAAATTTGATAATATTGCAGGTCCGATTCCAAAAGAAATCGGTCGTCTTGTCAATTTAGTGGAGCTGCAGTTGGAAGCAAACCATCTTATCAATGGATCGTTACCAAAAGAATTTGGGAACATAACAGCCCTCACCTACTTATTGCTCAACGACAATAGTTTGAGCGGTACGAGTTTTTTGTCACTTTATTTATTATTAACTTAATTCGAATATCTTCAAGTATAGAGATGATATTATATATAATTTCACAGGTAACATTCCAAAAGAATTATTCCTTCTTAAAAATTTATGGCAAATGAACATCGGAAGCAACCAACTCAGTGGATCATTGCCGGGAGAAATTGGTAACACAACCATTGAAGATTTGTGGCTTCACTTCAATAATTTAAGCGGTATGTTTTTTTTTTCTCTCATTTCATAATGCCATTCATGTAAATGTTGCCCATTTTATTATTATTATTATTATTATTATTATTATTATTATTATTATTATTATTATTATTATTATTATTATTATTATTATTATTATTATTCAAGGTATATAATTTTCAATTAACAATTAATTATTAGGATTGATTTATTCCATGATTAGGGTATGAAATTTTTTGGAGCTTCAATTTTGGATAATAATATTAATTAAGGTTCACTATATGAGAATAATTTTTATTTATAAAATATATTCTTAAAATAATAAAATTATATAAGAGACAAATTTCTTGTCACTTAATACCCAATTTTTTTCCTAAATTTTTTCAGGTCCAATACCTTCCACCTTTGTGAATCAATCAGGGATTGGGAATCTAGCACTACAATCCAACAACTTAAGTGGAGAGATTCCTTCATCCATTTGCAACTTGAAATCCCTCAGAATCCTCTATCTATCAAACAACAATTTGGAAGGATCCCTCCCAAATTGTTTGGGAAAGTTGAGCACTTCTTTGACAATCCTTCATTTGAATGCAAACAAAATCACTGGCCTCATCCCACCCACAATATTTACCAAGGGATGCACCCTCCAATTCCTCACCCTAAAAGGTAACAAAATGGAAGGCACATTACCTCAAACCCTACTCAATTGCCAACCCTTGCAAGTTGTTGACATTGGTGATAATGAAATACGGGGCGCGTTTCCATTTTGGATGGAAACGCTCCCCGAGCTCCGGGTCCTCGTCTTGAGGTCTAATAGGTTCAATGGTACGACGTTGAATGCTTCAGAGACGACGGAGCATCCGTTTCCTAAGTTGCAAGTTTTAGATATATCTTATAACGCTTTTTATGGCTCATTACCTGATAGATATTTCAAAAATTTTCAAGGGATGGTTGATGCTAAGGAAAATAAGACGAATGATAGAGTATTTATAGAGCTGACTCTCACGTTAAAGGGTTTGGAATTGCCACTGCAGAGATTGTTGACCACCTTTACAACTATTGACTTATCCTCGAATAGATTCTCTGGGAATATTCCGCCTTCTTTAGGGAATCTTAATTCTCTTAGATACTTGAATTTGTCTCATAATAGTGTCACGGGGCATATACCTTCGTCTCTTGGAAATATGAGCGTTCTTGAATCGTTGGACTTGTCATCTAATAGACTGGACGGAGAGATTCCGAGTGAGTTGACCAGATTGACATTTCTTGCGAAATTAAACCTTTCAATGAATAATCTTTCGGGCCAGATTCCACAATCTACTCAGTTATCCACATTTGACAACGACTCGTATGTGGGGAACGTAGGACTGTGTGGACTTCCGTTGACGAAGTTATGTGAAAGGATTGATGAAAAACCACAAGAAGATGATGATGAAGATGAGTCTAGTTTTATAAGTGGATTTGGGTGGCAAGCAGTTGTTTTGGGGTATGGATGTGGGTTTATAATTGGAGTTTTTTGGGGTTATCTAATTATTCGCTATGAAAGGCCAACATGGTTGGTGAAACTATTTTTTGATGGAGGCAATAGAGGTAGTGTGTGACATAACATAAATATTAGTATTTGTTAATTGGTATGTATATAATAGAGTTTTGATTACTTTGTTAGATAGTATGCCATGTTTGTGCTGCTTATAATTTGTAGTATATGAATGTAAAGAAGGACTTATGCATTAATTTAATTTTAGACCTGATCCTTACCAGGTGATTTTGATCTTGTCAGATTTCTTTTTGAAGATTTATAACATGGTGATCTAATTGTGTGAGTTTCTATAACATTTTTGGAAGTTATTTTAATATATGGTCTTCACTAATTAAATCATACACGATTAATAAACTCCAATAAAAAAATCAATAAATTTAGGGTGAATTAATGTACCGTAGTTCTGGATGCACATAAATTTTTGCATAATGCAAATTTATGAAATTATCACGACAAAGAAATAGTATAAAGCAAATGAAATAAAACAATACAAAGTGAACGAAATTAGTTCGTCTGTCCATGCACGATGAGCATCAAAATCAAACGGTATATTAAATAAATAAATATTAAATAGAATCAAAATGTAAAAATAAAAATAAAAATCCACAACAATATTTATTCAATAAGAACCTAAATTTGGAAACATAAAATTTTTCAATTTTATATAAAATATAACGATAATTGTAATTATTAAATAAATTTAAATATTTTATATGTAATATTACAATAAATACATTAATCTCTAAATATTTTATCATAAATCGAAATATGCAGACTTGGGCCCTTGAGGCCCAACGTCAATTTTAGAAGATTGAGGCAAGCCCAAGTCTATGAATGAAAAGAGGGCCCAAGACTCTCATTCCTCTTCTTCCTCGCAAATCTGCAATGCTTTCGAAACTTGAGCAAATCCTTGGTCATATTTCACCCAATACAATAAATTATATTTAATTTGAGACTATATAAATTAAGGATAAAATTGTAAACTTATAATTATTATTTATTATTATTTTATATGAGTGGCTATCTATATATAATATAAAAGAGGAGTTCAAGGTAAACTTTTTCCCGCCAAAATTTCTCTCTCTTTATTTTTCTTTTTGTAGTTTTTGATTCTCTTTTAAAATCATCAACTTTAATTTATAAAAAAATATTCAATATGGATGTTAAATTAAAAATAATGACGATATCTTTAATTTAATGTAAAAATTATAAAAAATAAATTTAAAACCAATAAGTTATTATAGTTTAAAGTCACAAAATTATTTTTTCTCTCTCTCCTCTCTCTTCTCTCCTCTATCATATCCTCTCTCATTTCTCATTTTTAAAATGTTACGGTTCTTTCATTCCTTTTTCCATATTCTTTCATTTTATTTTTTTATGTTTTTACTATATATTAGTAAATTGAAGAGTTTAATTTTATAGTAGCACATTTATTTAAATTTACTGAAATTGTATGCATTTTATTTTTGAAAATGAATGATACATATCTCATGTTAAACCCTTTATTTTTCCGCTTTCCAATTGATAAAAAATTGTATATGTTGATAGTAACTTTATTTTAAAATTTGAGCATAAACAAAATGACCACATAAATATGATTTAAATATGTATTCGAAAACTATATTAATCTATAGTTATACAATATGTAAATAAATAGTTTTGTACATCTTAGAATACTATATGATCCATAATGATACTTATTATCATCTATACTTGCTTTTGATATTTCATAATTTATATATTTATACACATTATCAATTAAATCGGTTAATTGCTATTTCAAAAATTGAAAATTCGAATGTTTTCAGATTGATATTTTTATTGAGATTATATTGTGGATAATTTATTTTTTATTGAGATCATATATGTTTATATTTACTTATATATATATATATATTTAATATTTATTTATTTAAACTATTGTTCAATTTCGATGAAGTCGTGCATCGCACGAGCGGGCACATACTAGTATGGAGTAAAGTGGAGACTGTATAGAATCACCCAATACAAAATTGTCAAAAATGAATAGACCGAGCTAGATTGGGCCATAGAGCTTCAGGCCCAAAAAGATTTCAAAGCAAAAAATCATATAACCCATTTTAGCTTGATATTTTTTTTTGTACTATTGGGCCGGACTGTATTGGTAGACTTACTTTTTAAGTTGGGTTGACCCTTCTGACGCCTTTACTTATGTACTCCTTACCCCCCAATGAAATATGAGTCGTATTCCTTTCTAGGCTGTCCTACGATACTTGTTACGTTTCTATTTATAGTAAATATGTAACCGACCGAAAATCGATCGGTTCGGTTAATTTTTTGCCGGTTTTTCTGTTGGTTCGGTTTCTGCAAACCCCTTCTTTCCGAGCGTTGTAAACCCTAATCGGTAAAAAATCAAAAATTAAATTTAAATTAATATATTCAGTCAATTACAAATGATTTTGAAAAATAAAATGAAAAAGGATTAAAAAACAAAGATTGCATATATAAACACTTTTTTACTTTATTACCTACCTACTTAAAACACTATAATCATTATTTCCTTAATCTTCGTACCCAAAATAAACTAGTCATGTTTAATGGGAGAGAGTAATATTTAAAAATATCTACTCATATTTTTCATGTTAAATCCACGATGATCTTACTCAGCTTTCACAATTGTATTTAATATTGTTTCTTCGAGTTCTCTCCTTGGCCGCGTTTCTCCGCCGCCTTCTTCTCTTCCATTCGAGGTACTTCCCTTTCTTCATCTAAATTAGGGCGATTTATATGCTGCCACTTTCTCAAACAAATTAAGTTGCTAATTTGCTGTAAATTAATGTAATTTGTTCCTTAAGACTTCTTTCATAGCTGTCAAAGCGATTAGAATTCGGTAGAATTTTCTGAAGAAAGGGCTGAATTTTTACTGAAATTGATTTGGTTGTATTAGGTTTATTGAATAGAATTACAGTTCTGAAGGTTGGGTAAAATTATAATGTTAAATTTAATTTAAACTGATCAAGGAAATAGAAATGAGGGATTTTGGAAGGGTGAATTAGGAGAGTGAGTTGTGAAGATGGAAAACAGAGGTGATCCTGAGCAGCAGAAACAGAATAATGCATCATTTGTTGTGAAAATCCCTTCATGTGAAGAGGTGGTTGAATAGAGAGACTTTGTGAGCTCAATAATAATGGGATTGGGAAGAGTGAGGTGTGAAGACCATTAATATGTGAAGAAACATAATATTTCCTATTGTAGAAAATAGGACCATTAATATAACTTCCAATTAATATTATTGACTATCACACAATTTTACACTTTGAAATGTTATAAAAAAATATATATTTCCCTTTCAATCCATTTCAGAAAATTGTCACTTTCTAGAAAATAATAATACAAGGCAGTTTTTCATAAGGAAAATGTAAATTTGTTTTGCCATTATCATGATCAAACCATTAAATTTGTTAAAATGTCCCACATTGGTTGGAGAAAGAGGCATGAACCAATTTATAATGGTGAGGTATCCCTCCACCTATAAGCTAGTTTTATAATCATTTCAAGCTTTCAGAATTTCATATGAAACGTAGATTATGGTGACAAAATAATGTCTTTCTCAACTAAATAAAGTTAAAATTTATTAGAGAAGCTTCCCTCATTTTTCCACAAAAAATGTGGAAATTAAATTTGCATTCCAGTTGACTTAGACTTGACTTGTAAAATGTCGATCTCTGCCACAATTGTTTTAGGTTTGAGTATAAATGTAGGATTCTTGTTTTCTCACTCACAATATGGATACATTTTCCCCATTTTTCCTTCTTTGGCTACTCATATTGTTCACTTGTCTTAGCCTTTATGCTGCACAGAACACAACTGATCAAATCAAAAGTGATGAATCCATACTTCTTGCCTTAAAATCCCACATCACTTTAGATCCTTACAATTACTTGAAAAATAATTGGACCAATGGGACCTCAATCTGCACATGGAAAGGAGTTACTTGTGATTCACGTCGTAGCAGAGTGACTAAATTAGATATCTCATACATGTTTCTCGAAGGAAGCATTCCACAGGAAATTGGAAATCTTTCTTCACTTGAGAGCATTATATTTTCAAACAACAACTTTAGTGGACATGTGCCAAGACAAATTGGGAATATCACACTGCTCAAGGAATTAGACCTTAGTTGGAACAATTTGGGAGGTATGTTCTTATATCTCTACTCAGAATTTAAATTTATGCACTTTTGTTAGTTAAAGAAGCACGTATTTGATTCGTAACATATAAATATGATGATCGAGTTGGTATAAAATTTATATAAATATAGAAATATAAAAACGTTTTTCGTGTATTGCAGGGATACAAATGCTAGCTAAATGTTAAAATTTAATAACAATTAGAAATTGATTTCTTTAGTATAATGTTAATTTAGAAAGTAACTTTTACATGAGTTCCATTAAAATACCCAAGAGCCGGATCATATCTTCTAATGGTATATATTTAGCTTTAAGTTTAAACCTTTTTAAATGAAAAAAAGCTACTCTCCCTCTCTCTCTCCCATAACAAACATCCACATTTTAAGAAAGTAAGTTCCACATTTTTATACTTTAATTATTTCCACCTAATTAAATTATATTCCTCTCACAAAATAAAAGTGGGCTCCACCGTTTTTTATCTTTTTACTCTTTAACTAGTGTGGCACCTGTGCGTAGCACAGTATGTGAACAATTTGCTAGAGTCGTGGAATTTACAAAATTGGGTAATTCTATTCATAACCCCCCGTTTTACTCCCTATAACCCCTTATATAAATTAATATTAAAAATATATACAAATTTACTATTTTAACCTATAAAATTATTTCAACGAAGGCCACTGCCTTTACCCTCTCACGCTCCGAACAGCAACAATGGCGAGCAAAACCGCCATCGGTGCTGTCGGCCAACAGCAATGGCCAAGACAGAGGACAAGCGTTTTGCAATATGTATGAATTTTGTCTATGTGGTTATAGATCATACACCAACAAATAAGCCTTCTTGAATCTGCTTCTCTCTTCAATTATAGTAGCCTTCTATTCCCTTTAAACAATTATGAGTATGAGTGAGATAAAATAGGTAGAAGGAAGGTGGCCGCTGCCATGCATTTCTCCATTACTGAAGAAAAGATTGCTCATAGCTCTGTTTGTTGTCTAAATTGAAAATCCTAATATGGTAAAGCCAATGAACTTGAAAGCACATGATGCTAATATAGAGAAAACAAGGAGGCTTGCCAGAAACTCTATTCACTATATAATAGAACTGTGATTTTTTGATGTAGATGTAGGGGCTATACAAACAATTAAATTTTAATTTAACTGCAAAATAAATTATATTTAATTTGAGACTATATAAACTAAGGATAAAATTGTAAACTTATAATTATTCTTTATTATTATTTTATAGGGTTAATTGCGTGTAATATCACGAACTTTGTCTAAAATCCATTTTTCCCACGAACTTTAAAAAATCCACAGATTATCAAATACTTTCAAAACTGTTCAAACTCCCCATATCAACTTTTATGATAATTACAAGCCTACCCTATATTCATATAAAATTATAAAAAGACCCCCACATCTATTCAATATTTCTACAAAATAATAAAAGAACCCCAACATGATATTATTCAGATTAAATTATTCTTATGAGTTTTATATATTTATTTATTTTCGATTTTTCATTTTATTTATATTTTGAAAAATTTATTTATAGTTTATTTATTTTTCAGATTATTTATTTATTTTCTGAATTTTAAGTTTATTTATTTATTTATTTTTTAATTTTCATTTTATTTATTTTTTGAAAAATTTATTTCTATTTTATTTATTTCCAGTTTATTTATTTATTTTCTGAATTTTCAGTCTATTTATTTATTTATTTTTGAGTTTTCAGTTTATTTATTTTCTGAAAAAATGATTTCCAATTTATTAAGTTTTCAGTTTATTTATTTATTTTCTGAATTTTCAGTTTATTTATTTTTGAATTTTCCAGTTTATTTATTTTCTGACTATTCAGTTTATTTATTAATTTATTTTCGAATTTTCCAGTTTATTTATTTATTTATTTATTTTCAAATTTTCAGTATATTTATTTTCTAAAAAAAATCCAGTTTATTTATTTATAGATAATGATGTGAAAATTCATAAAATAAATAAATAAACTGAAAAAAAAATTAGAAAATAAATAAACTGAAAATTTGAAAATAAATAAATAAATAAATAAACTGAAAATTTAGAAAATAAATAAACTGGAAAATTCGAAAATAAATAAATAAATAAACTGAAAATTCAAAAAATAAATAAATAAACTGAAAACTTAATAAATTGGAAATCATTTTTTCAGAAAATAAATAAACTGAAAACTCGAAAATAAATAAATAAATAAATAAATAGACTGAAAATTCATAAAATAAATAAATAAACTGAAAAATAAATAAACTAGAAATTAATTTTTCAGAAAATAAATAAACTAAAATTTCGAAAATAAATAAATAAACTGAAAATTCAGAAAATAAATAAATAAACTGGAAATAAATAAAATAGAAATAAATTTTTCAGAAAATAAATAAAATTAAAATTCAAAAATAAATAAATAAATAAACTTAAAATTCAAAAAATAAATAAATAATCTGGAAAATAAATAAAATATAAATAAATTTTTCAAAAAATAAATAAACTAAAAAATCGAAAATAAATAAATATATAAAACTCATAAGAATAATTCAATCTGAATAATATCATGTTGGGGTTCTTTTATTATTTTGTAAAAATATTGAATAGATGTGGGGGTCTTTTTATAATTTTATATGAATATAGGGTAGGCTTGTAATTATCATAAAAGTTGGTATGGGGAGTTTGAACAGTTTTAAAAGTATTTGATAATCTGTGGAATTTTTAAAGTTCGTGGGGAAAATGGATTTTAAACAAAGTTCGTGATATTACACGCAATTAACCCTATTTTATATGAGTGGCTATATGGAGTAAAGTGGAGGCTGTAAATAGAATCATCCAATATAAAATTGTCAAAATTGAATAGACCGAGCTAGATTGGGCCATAGAGCTTCAGGCCCAAAAAGATTTCAAAGCAAAAAATCATATAGCCTATTTTAGCCTGGTATATTTTTTTTGTACTATTGGGCCGGGCTGTATTGGTAGACTTACTTTTTAGTTGGGTTGACCCTTCTGATGCCTTTACTTATGTACTCCCTATCCCCAATGAAATATGAGTCGTATTCCTTTCTAGACTGTCCTACTATACTTGTTACGTTTCTATTTATAGTAAATATGTAACCGACCGAAAATCGATCGGTTCGGTTATTTTTTTGCCGGTTTTCGGTCGGTTCGGTTTCTGCAAACCCCTACTCTCCAAGCATTGTAAACCCTAATCGGAAAAAAATTAAAAATTAAATTTAAATTAATATATTCAGTTAATTACAAATTATTTTGAAAAATAAAATGAAAAAGGATTAAAAAACACAGATTGCATATATAAGCACTTTTTTACTTTATTACCTACCTACTTAAAACACTATAATCATTATTTCCTTAATCTTCGTACCCAAAAGAAACGAGTCATGTTTAATGGGAGAGAGTAATATTTAAAAAATTCTACTCATATTTTTCATGTTAAATTCAAGATGATCTTACTCAGCTTTCACAATTGTATTTAATATTGTTTCTTCGAGTTCTCTCCTTGGCCGCGTTTCTCCGCCGCCTTCTTCTCTTCCATTCGAGGTACTTCCCTTTCTTCATCTAAATTAGGGCGATTTATATGCTGCCACTTTCTCAAACAAATTAAGTTGCCAATTTTCTGTAAATTAATGTAATTTGTTCCTTACGACTTCTTCCATAGCTGTCAAAGCGATTAGAATTCGGTAGAATTTTTTGTAGTAAGGGCTGAATTTTTACTGAAATTGATTTGGTTGTGTTAGGTTTATTGAATAGAATTACAGATCAAAAGGTTGGGTAAAATTATAATGCTAAATTTAATTTAAACTGATCAAGGAAATAGAAATGAGGGATTTTGGAAGGGTGAATTAGGAGAGCGAGTTGAGAAGATGGAAAACAGAGGTGATCCTGAGCAGCAGAAACAGAATAATGCATCATTTGTTGTGAAAATCCCTTCATGTGAAGAGGTGGTTGAATAGAGAGACTTTGTGAGCTCAATAATAATGGGATTTGGAAGAGTGAGGTGTGAAGACCATTAATATGTGAAGAAACATAATATTTCCTATTGTAGAAAATAGGAGATTCACATTTAATTTAGTCTATTCTATGCTAGTGCCGGTCATTTATAGGCAATTAATATTATTGACTATCACACAATTTTACACTTTGAAATGTTATAAAAAAATATATATTTCCCTTTCAATCCATTTCAGAAAATTGTCACTTTCTAGAAAATAATAATACAAGGCAATTTTTCATAAGGAAAATGTAAAGTTGTTTTGCCATTATCATGATCAAACCATTAAATTTGTTAAAATGTCCCACGTTGGTTGGAGAAAGAGGCATGAACCAATTTATAATGGTGAGGTATCCCTCCACCTATAAGCTAGTTTTATAATCTTTTCAAGCTTTCAGAATTTCATATGAAACGTAGATTATGGTGACAAAATAATGTCTTTCTCAACTAAATAAAGTTAAAATTTATTAGAGAAGCTTCCCTCATTTTTCCACAAAAAATGTGGAAATTAAATTTGCATTCCAGTTGGCTTAGACTTGACTTGTAAAATGTCTGCCACAATTGTTTTAGGTTTGAGTATAAATGGCATTTGGTAGGATTCTTGTTTTCTCACTCACAATATGGATACATTTTCCCCATTTTTCCTTCTTTGGCTACTCATATTGTTCACTTGTCTTAGCCTTTATGCTGCACAGAACACAACTGATCAAATCAAAAGTGATGAATCCATACTTCTTGCCTTAAAATCCCACATCACTTTAGATCCTTACAATTACTTGAAAAATAATTGGACCAATGGGACCTCTATCTGCACATGGAAAGGAGTTACTTGTGATTCACGTCGTAGCAGAGTGACTAAATTAGATATCTCATACATGTTTCTCGAAGGAAGCATTCCACAGGAAATTGGAAATCTTTCTTCACTTGAGAGCATTATATTTTCAAACAACAACTTTAGTGGACATGTGCCAAGACAAATTGGGAATATCACACTGCTCAAGGAATTAGACCTTAGTTGGAACAATTTGGGAGGTATGTTCTTATATCTCTACTCAGAATTTAACTAGTTTCTATTGATAATCTAGAGATTAGTTGATAATGTCATTCAATTTGATCATGTATCTCTTGTATGCATGTTAATTTCATCATTCATCATTCACGTCTGGATACGAGTGACTAAATTAGATATCTCTTATATGGAACTCGAAGGAAGCATTCCACAGGAAATTGGAAATCTTTCTTCACTCGCTTATCTTGATATGAGTGGAAACTCTTTTCATGGTACTATACCTCTATCCATTTTTTAAATTTGTTGTTAGTAGAATCTGTTTATTTATATGCTAATCCTATCAGGTCGGCTACCAAAGGACATTTGCACGCACAATAACCTTCAAAGACTTAAACTAGTGAACCTATCCTTTAACAATTTGGAAGGAGATATACCATCGAGTTTGTACCAATGTCCACAACTTGAGAGTATTCGCTTGTCAAACAACAACTTTGGCGGATATGTGCCACAAATTTGGAATATCACACTGCTGAAGGAATTAGACCTTGGTTCGAACCATTTGAGGGGTATGTTCTTATCTCTATACTGAGAATTTAACTACTTTGATCCCTTACTAATCTCGTTTCTATTGATATTCTTGAAATTAGTTGTTAATGTCATTTCAATTTTATCATTTATCTCTTGTATGCATGCACATCATTAATTTTAATTTCAGATTTTTGAACACGAGTTGATTTTGTGTGAATGCTAACCCCACCACCCAAACCCGGCCAGGACTTGGAAGAATCGAACTGAAACCACCAAAATGATTTGCACGCTCGGGCGTGTGCAAATCATTTTCAGCCGTGCATTTTTATTTTTCGACGGGAAATAAATTTTATTGTAGAAAATCATACTCTCTCCATCCCAACTAACATAGATCAATATTTCTTTTTGGGTTGTCCCAATTAAGTTGATCAATTTCCTTATATGGAATGACTTTTTCACTTTATTCACTCTATTCACTTTATGACCAAACACATTTTAAACACTAAACATTAATTTCTTAAATTTCGTGCTGAAAAGAAGTTGATCATGTTAGCCGGGACATTTTGACATATATCATTTTGACATTTTAGTATAAATGGCCGAATACATTATTTAAAAATTAATTAAAAAAAAAAAAATCATTGATCTAGCAATACAATAATTGTGTTGTAATTACAACTTTTCTTACAATTTTCTTACGCGAGTACAATTGTACAATAGTGTAAGCAAGTGTTTATTAGTTCCTCAAAGGGTATATTAGTTCATTCACCTCAATTTTGGCACATATTACATGTTTTTATAAAAGTGGACATTTTCATATAGAACTTAAGAAAATGACCATTTTACCCCATTGACACTTATTTTTACTCTAAATTATTCCTCAAAAGTAAGTGTTTATAATATGATAATGAATTAATAGTAATTTGGGTATAAATCAAATTTAGTGGCTCAATAATTGCACTTTCATGCTCATGTGGCATATATTAACTCGAGCCCATGGTGGCTCTGGTTTGCTCTTATTTTCTTTTACTACTTCAACTATTTTTTTTATACTCATTATTTTACAGGTGATATTCCGAAGGAGATTGGTTATCTTAATTATTTAGAGGTCTTAGACATGAGGAACAACAAATTTAGTGGACGATTACCAAGACAACTTTGGAACGTCACAACTCTTCGTGAATTATACATTGCCAACATCCCTTTAATTGGTATGTCATTCCTCTTTCAGCTAATTCTTTTTTTTTTTTTTTTAAACAAATAATTTTAAAGATTGCTTGGATTCGAACTTGAGACATTTGTCTAGGTATCAACTGCATTTATTGTTATTTCTAATAGGCCAAGTGTTAATGATATTAATCTTCTGGTTTCTATCCTTTATTTTGTTCTTTGAACATTGTGTGTAGATGAGGGATTGGGATGTAGCCCACGTTTGGTTGGGTGTTTTTAAAGGTTGAAAAGGGACTCAATTAATTGAATCCATTACTTGTTGTTTGATTTGGGTTACCCTCAAATAAAAGTAACCCAATCACCCAATTTGTTACCCCTCAAAATAGAGGGGAAATAAAAAAAAGAAAATCCCTTACTAATGATTCATTTCCATTGTTAAACCAAATACTTAATAAAAGTAATGGTTATTGTTACCATTCCACTCCTTTATTTGATTCCATTCTCTTTCTATTCCTCTACTTGAACCAAACGAGCACATAGTCAAAATAGATGCGAGGTAAAAGAAATATATTAGGTTTTGGGTAACTATTTTTTTTCATTATAACAGATATATATAGAGGAATGTTTGGGTGTTCAGTGAAAATGTTAGAAAAATTGTGATCTTGTGAATTGGCACTTTTATATATAGTTCGTTTGAATTTGAGCAACGAAAATTCAGTATTGTAGTATAAATCTTAAATTCGTTTGAAAAGGTTTTATATGTTTCCTCAATTTTGCTCCCTAATTAACTTTCTTGATTAGGATTTTGGATTGTATATAATCGCTTTGACTCTAAAATGAATTGTTTACAGCTCAGCCCATTTACTTGCAGATTTGTATGTCACAAGTATGTTCCCTTTCATAAAATTAGTTTTTTAATACTTATGATTTCGGAGCTCATACTATTTGTAAAATATGATTATACCTTATTCAAATTGAGTTGTCATGATTTAACACAATTTCACAGGTGGTATTCCAAAAGAGATTGATAATCTTAATAATTTGGAGATATTAGACATGAGTTACAACAATCTTTGTGAACCATTTCCAAGACAAATTTGGAACATCACAACTCTCCGTAAACTACACCTTCGTGATGCCTCTTTATATGGTATGTCCCTTTCACAACATGATGCCTCTTAAATTCATAAGCAAGACTTTGTTTGTCGACCAGCATTGGTAAAATGATATGTGCAAGTTTTTCTATAAAGGAAGTAGATTTGTATTCTTATATATCCAAATTATCTGTCAAGTAATTCCTGTGAAGGTTTGGTACCAACTTTCAGGTATAATACCATCCACCATTGAGAATCTATCAAATCTGCAGTGGCTAGAGCTCTCTTCCAACCAATTAAATGGTGATTTATTAAACATTATTTTCCCTTTTTTTCTTTCAAGTGCGAGTTCAGATAATAGACAAATTTTGCTATTTCCTTCGTCATTGCATGTACTGTATGAAATAGAACATGATTGATATAAACTTTTAGAAACTATCATATGTTTCTAATTTTGTTTTTTAGCTTGCTGGCTTGTTCTCATATGATTAAATACTCCATACCATTGTTGGATTTTCTGTTTCCGTACATACTGGATCTTCTATTTTCTCAATGTTACCAAATGATGTGTTAAATTATGATGTTGTGGAGTATACGTGGTGTGTATAGGTGCTATAGGAATAGAAGATGTAATAAGATTTGTAAAAAAAGATCATTTAATAATTAAGTACTTCATGTGAATTAATGTTGACCAAGATATTCCTCGATCTCATAAATTTATTATGCTCTATCTTTAAAGTGATTTGTGTGAAGGGTTCTCGAATTTTCAGGTCCAATACCATCCACCATTGGAAATCTATCAAATCTGCAGTATTTACGGCTCTCTTCCAACAAATTAAATGGTGAGTTTCCATCATCCATCTGCAAGTTTCAATGTTTGTTTTCAAGTACATCTGCTCCATCTTTAAATTTTTTTAAAAATGTCTTTCTTCTGCTCCATCTTTAAAGTGATCTGTATGAAGGGTTCTCTAATTTTCAGGTCCAATACCATCTACCATTGGAAATCTATCAAATTTGTGGGGTTTATGGCTCTCTTCCAACAAATTAAATGATGAACTTCCATCCTCCATCTGCAACTTGACATCCCTTGATGTTCTTCTTCTCTCAAATAACAGTTTGGAAGGGACAATTCCACAGTGCTTTCAAAACTTCCAATCTTTGCTCATCTTTCATTTAAATGCAAATCACTTTAGTGGCCTCATTCCATCAATATTCATAAAAGGGTGTAGTCTTATCTCCATCAATTTGAGTGGTAATAAATTGCAAGGAAGATTACCTAAATCCTTAATCAATTGCAAAAGTCTTAAGAGCCTCGATGTCGGAAATAATAGAATACTAGACAAATTTCCATTTTGGATGGAAGCTCTTCCTCAGCTTCGAGTGCTAGTTTTGAAGTCTAACAAATTTGATGGTAACATGTCGTTGCCTTCACAAAGCTACCTTTCGTTTCCCAAGTTGCAAGTTTAGATATATCGAGGAATGCATTTGGGGGATCTCTACCTCAAAGATATTTCAATAATTTTAGAGCAATGATGGATGTGAAGGAAATTCAAACTGAAATATACAATTATGAGGATTTGAATTTTGTAGCTTACATGGAGATGACAATCACCTTGAAAGGTCAAGATCAGTTATTGAACAGATTGTTGGAAGCCTTTACAATCATCGACTTATCCTCCAATAAATTCTCTGCGACTATTCCACATTCCATAGGTGATCTTAATTCTTTGAGATACTTGAATTTGTCCCATAATAATTTCATGGGACACATACCTGCATCTCTTGGAAATATAAGTGTGCTTGAATCATTGGACTTGTCATCGAACAAATTGGATGGAGGAATTCCAAGTGAATTGACGAGGTTGACATTTCTTGAGAAATTAAACCTTTCAATGAATGATCTCGTGGGGCAAATACCACAATCTAACCAGTTCTCCACCTTTGATAACGATTCATACGTGGGAAACTTGAGATTATGTGGAGTTCCATTGACGAGAAAATGCAACGAGGAGAATGGGCAGCTGATCGGGCCAGAAGAAGAAGATGATGAAGAAGAAGAGTATGGATTTATAGATGGATTTGGATGGAGAAGTGTGGTGATGGGATATGGAAGTGGATTCATAGTTGGAATTGGAATTGGTTACATTATTATTAGAAATGGAAGGCCAAGTTGGTTAGTAGAATTCTTTTTTGGCGTTGGATATAATAAGAAGAAAAAGAGACTCAATTGAGTAACACCAACAGAGAGGAGGAGTTGATACTTTGTTTTGAAGATGGTTATTTTAATCTTTGTGTCTTACTTTTTCTTCATTTTAATTGTTTCTCTCTTTCTCTTTTATCTTTTTGAATTAGGTCGACTTACATGCTACCACTTTCTGAAACAAATTAAGTTGTTAATTTGTTGTAATTCATTAGTTTAGTTTGCTCTGTGAGACTTCTGTCGTGCTAAGATATTTTGTAATTGCAATTCCGTAATAATTCATGGAGTTGAGGCTGAATTTTTCCTGAATTTAATTTTGTTGTACACTAGACCAAATATCCACACGTGGTCGGTGAGACAGAATCTTTTGGTGCATCAATTTTGCTACTTGAATTAGGTCTCTTAGCATAAATTATTTTGGTTGTGTCAAGTTGATTGAATCATATACTATTGAATACATTGTTAGAAATGATGCTTTAATGCATTTCATGATTGATATAATTATAGTTCTGAAGGTTCAATATGTTATAATGTTAACTTTAATTTAAAATGATAGGGAAATAGAGAGACTTTGTGAGCTCAACAATAATGGAAGTTGAATAGAAAGGAGGGATTTGGAAGGCTAAATTAGGAGAGTGAGGTGTGAAGATGGAAAAAATAAATTTATGGCTGAATTAGGAGAGTGAGGGGTTGGGGAAGATGATGATATGGCATATTTTTCTTTTCTTTTTTTCAAATTTTTTTCCCTCATGTCAATACTATGTCCATGTGTCAATTTCCGACTACCACCTTGTCGATTTCGGTTGCCACCGTGTAATTTTCGGCGCAGACGTAATAAAAAACCGGTGAGCGGACAAATTTGAGACAAAAATGAAAGGTTATGTATAGGCAATTACCCTTATTTAAAATCACATCTCAATGAAGTTGAGAGGTTAATATTTAATATAGTTTCTCCCAATTCTCTCCATGGCCGCGTTTTCTCCGCCAGTGTCTGGAACATCAGTAAGTAAGCCATCATCTCAGTGCGCATCACCCGTTCCGACTAAATCGTTCCGCCATCGCTTCTGCTCTTCCATTCAAGGTACTTTCCCTTCTTCATCTGAATTAGGTCGACTTATATATATACTATCACTTTTTGAAACAAATTAAGTTGTTAATTTGCTTTTTACAACTTATAAATTCAATTATTCAAATACTATAATAACTTATAAGCTTTTGACATATTAAATTTTATAAGCCCTTCCTGTCTTTGAATAGTGAGGTCTCGGGTTCAATTCCCACTGCTCCCCCTCCCCAACTCCCCCAAGTAAAAAAAAAAATGTTATAAGCTGTTGGAGCTTATATACTCTCTAAAATAAACTTAGACAAACTTTATTTCATGAAATTCCATTTAGAATTTAATAATTATAATTAAGATTTGATTATGGGTGGATGCAAATTAGACCAAACATTGGGCCAATAATGTGTGCTCTGAATAAGGCACTCGGTTCGAACTTCATTTCAAAAGAAAAAAAAAATTATCAATTGTCCGAACTTTTATTCCTTTTTTTTGTCCACATATTTTTTAAAAATAAAGGCCAAATATATATATATGTCAATGTGAGAGCCTTATGGGCCGGGCTGACATGGTTTGGTCAGAGATCAGCCCAACTTTTGATTCAGACGTATATAAGGTTAGAATTGATTCATAATTACTATACAAGGGTATTGTCTTATTGAATATATATTTAGACATAGGGAATGCTCAAATAAATGCACGAGATTGTGTGTATTGGTTTGGAATTCTGTTGGATTTTTTTGGATTTTAAATATATATTCAGACTGTCTTTTTTTCTCTCTATACATTTAGCATTCTCTATCGATATATTCCCTATATAAATATATATTTTCTTTTTTCTGAGAATTACAAGAGGTATTTATTACATAATCAAATAAGTAATTCGCACGCACGCGGGAACTCTACTTTTGCAGATGGTCACACACCACATACTATTCAGACGCATACATACACTCATATTCTTCACATATTTCTTTTTGGAGATGAAAATTGCCTTTAAAGTGAAGAGATGATACTTGCTCCAGTTATTTTAATCTTTGTTTCTTACTTTTTCTTCATTTTAATTGTTTCTCTCTTTCTCTTTTATCTTTTTGAATTAGGTCGACTTATATACTACCACTTTCCAAACAAATACAATTCAATATCTACACGCGGTTGATGAGATAGAATCTTTTGGTGCATCAGTTTTGCTGCTTGAACTAGGCCTCTTAACATAAATTATTCTGGTTGTGTCACATTGATTGAAACATCTACTATCGAATACATTTTTAGAAATGATGCTTTAATGCATTTCATGATTGATATAATTATAGTTCCGAAGGTTCAATATAAGTTATAATGTTAACTTTAATTTAAACTGATAGGGAAATAGAGAGACTTTGTGAGCTCAACAATAATGGAAGTTGAATAGAAAGGAGGAGGCTGAATTAGGAGAGTGAGGTGTAAAGATGGAAAAAATAAATTTGTTCTAAATAATGAAAAAAAAATAATTAAAAATGATACAAAATTGGAAAACAGTTCGTCTAATTTATATCTTCAAAGTTCGTATAGTCTCTCAAGTAATATCAAAGTATATTTAATAAATTATTCTCGAAATTGTCTCGATAATAAATGAATTAATTTCACGCACATTTAATTTAGTCTATTGACTCTAGTGCCGGTCGCCTCTGAAATATTGAAATGGGCATGTGGAGACCATTAATATTATTGACTATATCACGCAATCATACACTTTAAAAAGTAATAAAAAAATATATATTTCCCTTTCAATCAATTTCAGGGAATTATCTCATTCAAGAAAATAATACAAGGCGCAATTTTTCATAAGGAAAATATACAGTTGTTTTGCCATTATAATGATCAAAACGTCCATTAAATTAAAATTCAAGAGATTTGATGTGTTAAATTGTGACGATGGAAGTTGAATAGAAAAGGAGGGATTTGGAAGGCAGAATTAGGAGAGTGGGGTGTGACGATGGAAAAAATGAATTTGTTTTTTCTAAATAATGAAAAAAAATAAAAATAAAGAAGAATTAAAAATGATAAAAAAAATTGGAAAACAGTTCGTCTAATTTATATCTTCAAAGTTCGTATAGTCTCTCAAGTAATATCAAATATATTTAATAAATTATTCTCGAAATTGTCTCGATAATAAATGAATTTCACCCACATTTAATTTAGTCTATTGACCCTAGTGCCGGTCGGCTATGAAATATTGAAATGGGCATGTGGAGACCATTAATATAATTAATATTATTGACTATATCACGCAATCATACACTTTAAAAAGTAATAAAAAAAAATATATTTCCCTTTCAATCAATTTCAGAGAATTATCTCATTCAAGAAAATAATACAAGGCGCAATTTTTCATAAGGAAAATATACAGTTATTTTGCCATTATCATAATCAAACCGTTAAATTAAAATTCAAAAGATTTGAATATAAATGTCAATTGGTAGGCTTTTTGTTTTCTCACACAATTAGCACTCACAATATGGATACATTTTCCACATTTTTCCTTCTTTCGCTACTCTTATTGTTTTCATGTCTTAGCCTCTCTGCTGCACAGAACATAACTCAAATCAAAAGTGATGAATCCATACTTCTTGCTTTGAAATCCCACATCACTTCAGATCCTCACAATATTTTTAAAAATAATTGGAGCAGTGGAACCTCTTTTTGCACGTGGAGAGGAGTTACTTGTGATTCACGTCGTAGCAGGGTAACTGAATTAGATATCTCTGATATGGGACTTGAAGGAAGCATTCCACAGGAAATCGGAAATCTTTCTTCACTCGTTTATCTTGATATAAGTGGAAACTCTTTTCATGGTTGTATTCTTCTCTATCCATTTTTTAATTTGTTGTTAGTAGAATCTATTTTAATTAATTATATGGTAATTCTATCAGGTCGGCTACCAAAGGACATTTGCATGCACAATAACCTTCAAAGACTCAAACTACTTAACCTATCGGCAAACTACTTGGAAGGAGATATACCGTCAAGTTTGTATCAATGTCCACAACTTGAGAGTATTGACTTGTCACGCAACAGCTTTGGTGGATATGTGCCTGCACAAATTTGGAATATCACACTGCTTAAAGTATTAGACCTTAGTGAGAACAATTTGAGAGGTATGTCTTTATCTCTATACTGAGAATTTAACTAGTTTGATGCCTTACTATTTCATTTCTATTGATAATCCAGAAATTGGTTGATAATGTCATTCGGTTTAAACGTAGATTTTGGGGTAAATGGCAAAGCTACGGCTCTTGCGTCTAATGATATTCTGCAGTTCCTCAGTAACATGATGTATATATAGCTAAGCAATTTATTTATTCTTTTTTCATTTTACTTTCAACTTTATTAATACTAATTCTTTATTCAGATGCTCAATCTAACAACAAAACCGGGCATACACCTAAATCTAGATTCGAAATATTATAGTCTCCAAATATAAAAAACTAGTGAGTATTTTGACGTGGAATTATTTTAAATTGTAATTTAAATTAAGTTATAGTATTATTTTTTGTAATGCTATTATCTAAGCTGATTTGTGAGATTATATCGTCTGGAGTTTGTAAAGTTTGGTCACAATACACTTAACAAAAACTTAACAAAATTATTAAAATTTGTGCCGAAGCTATTTAGGTATATTTTTTTTTTTTTTGCGTACGGAGGGTGTATTTTATACCATAATACTTTATCAGGCCGCCTACCAAAAGACATTTGCTCGCATAACAACCTTCAAAGACTCAAACTACTTAGCCTGTGGGGGAACAAATTGGAGGGAGATATACCATTGAGTTTGGGTCAATGTACACAACTTGAGAGTATTGACTTGTCATTCAACAACTTTGGTGGAAATGTCCCTCGAGAAATTGGGAACATCACACAGCTTAAGGAATTACGCCTTAGTTGGAACAATTTGAAAGGTATGCTCTTGTCTTTATACTAATAATTTAACTTAAATAGAAAAAATATTAATTTATTTAACTTATTTTTTAAAATAAAAATAAAATTTAGTTATTTTATTATATTCTCTACATTGTAGTTTTTTATAATTTTTTGTAACTTTTTTAGTTTTATTAAAAAATAAATTAAAAATAAAAGATGCAAAAAAAATAACTACAATATAGATAATACAATAAAACGACTAAATTCTATTAAATTAATTGAAATTTTTTCTATTCAACTAAATTGTGGGTGACCAAAATGTGGATACATAGATTTATTGAATCTAATAACCATTATATAGGTTCAACAAGTTTTGAAAGATCACGTTAAGTACTCAAAATATCACAAGAGATACATACATACATTCATTTAATTTCATATAGTTGGACAATGTTACTTTACATTTCATAATTGATAAGATGTATGGATATTTTTATTTTCATTATTTGAATTTTTTATATTAGTCCCACCCTTGTAATAGGATATTAGCTCACGTAATAGTATTTATGAAGGTCTTGAGATATCCTAAAATCTTGCTTATGTTATTTTTATTTATCTAAGATAATCGTAAACAATAATTATCAACACACCTTTTGTTTATATCCACAACTTCCCCCATTGACGTTCACATTTTATTTCTTTGAGTTTATTTCTTTTCGCCAACCGTCACCAAATTTTCTTTGGATTAAAATATTGGCCAACAATCACTTTAGTTCGTGTATCGCGATGCATGAGAAGGCGTACTAATTATATAATATTTATGATTTTGGAGTTCATACTATTTGTAACATATAATTATACCTGATTCAAATCGAGTTATCATGACTTAACACAATTTCACAGGTGGTATACCGAAAGAGATTGGTAATCTTAATAATCTAGAGAAATTAGCCATGAGTTCCAACAATCTTAGTGGACCATTTCCAAGACAAATTTTGAACATCACAAGTCTCCGTCAACTATACCTCGGCAACACCTCTTTAAATGGTATGTCTGCACTACTCTTTAAGCCAAAACTTTAGTGAAAGAGTTTGGTATATCGTAACTAGCCATGAGAATTGGAAATAATATGTGATACACATTTAGTCTTATGCTTAAGTCAAAGTCTATTGCCCGTCGTGTAAGAGATGATTATATTTCCCTCTCAATTGATTTTTGAAAATCATTGCATCCAAGAAAAATAATTGAAAGCAATTTTCCATATAGAAGATGCCATTAATTTTTTTATAGTTAAGAAATTTAATTATTCATTTGTCATTCCATGAGCCTTAGAGATCCGATTACTTATTGCAAGATATAGCACCGGAAATCGAACATACTTCAAAAGAGGTGAAATAGTAATAATTTTTTTGCAAGATATAGCACCGGAAATCGAACATACCAGCTTCAAAAGAGGTGAAATAGATCCGATTACTTATTGCAAGATATAGCACCGGAAATCGAACATACCAGCTTCAAAAGAGGTGAAATAGTAATAATTTTTTTGGGAATTTATACTGAGAGGTATATATGTTCTTATCTCTATACTGAGAATTTAACTACTTTGATACCTTACTATTTCATTTCTATTGATAATCCAGAAATTGGTTGATAATGTCATTCGGTTTAAACGTAGATTTTTGGGAAAATGGCAAAACTACGACTCTTGCCTCTAATGATATTTTTCGGTTCCTCGGTAACGTGATGTATATATAGCTAAGCAATTTAATTATTCTCTTCTCATTTTACTTTCAACTTTATTAATACTGATTATTTATTCAGATGTTCAATCTAACAATAAAACCGGGCATGCACCTAAATCTAGATTTGATGTATTGTAGTCTCCAAATATAAAAAGCTAGTGAGTATTTCGACGAGGAATTATTTTAAATTGTAATTTAAATTAAATTATAGTAGTATTATACACATAACAAAAACTTACCAAAATTCTTAAAATTCGTGCTGAAGCTATTAAGGCATATATATTTTGCGTACGGAAGATGTATTTTATCGGTAATACTTTATCAGGCTGCTTACCAAAAGACATTTGCTCGCATAACAACCTTCAAAGACTCAAACTACTAAGCCTGCGGTGGAACAAATTGGAGGGAGATATACCATTGAGTTTGGGTCAATGTACACAACTTGAGAGTATTGACTTGTCGAGGAACAACTTTGGTGGAAATGTCCCTCGAGAAATTGGGAACATCACACAGCTTAAGGAATTACACCTTCACCAGAACAATTTGAAAGGTATGGTTTTATCTTTATACTAATAATTTAACTAATTATCTCGAAATCAATTGATGATATATAACATCATTCAATTTCATGCTTTGTTTTCAAGCTTTGCATTGTTTTACAGCTCAATAAATCTATGCAACCACATTGTGGCCACCCACAATTTAGTTTAATAGGGAAAATTTCAATTTGTTTAATTTATTTTTTAAAATAAAAATAGAATTTAGTTATTTAATTTATTGTATTCTCTACATTATAGTTATTTTTTTGTAATTTTTTTGCAACTTTTATTTTTAATTTATTTTTTAATAAAAATAAAAAGTTACAAAAAAATTATAAAAAAATAACTACAATGTAGAGAATACAATAAAATAACTAATTTTTTTTTCTATTTAAGTGAATTGTGGGTGGCCACAATTTGGCTATTTAGCATTACTCTTTACATTATATCCATCATATGAAAAAAGATTATTGGAATTTACCATTTTGTCATAATTATTACTCATTTTTCTCGTTTTGGGGTTTGAGAAGAAACGGATTTTGATGTCAAATCTAATAACCATTAGAGTTAATTGCCTATAAATACACGAACTATACTCAAATTTTGGTTTTTGACCAAATCTATTTTTTTGGTCAAAAAATACCTAAACTTTTATATTTTTGGAATTTGACCGGAGCCGAAAGTTCGTCGGCTAATAAATTGATTATCTGAATTCTGATAGGCAATCCGAAGGTACCGTTGGAAAGCTCTTAATGTTATTTTTCTAATGATACTTATATTGTTCGGTTTTGATAATCGGAAGTAGTAAAAAAATGGCATGAAAGTCGAGGTCACGAAACTCTATATTTTTTCCTTTTTTCGACCACTTTCAGTTACCAAAACCCAACGATATAAGTATCATTAGAAAGACAACGTCAATAGCTTTCCAATTGTACCTTCAGTTTGGCCATCAGAATTCAGATAATCAAGTTATTGGCCAACGAACTTTTGGGGTCATGTCAAATTCCAAAAAATTAAAAGTTTATGTATTTTTTGACCAAAAAGATAGATTTGGTTAAAAACCAAAATTTGGGTATAGTTTGTGTATTTATAGGCAATTAACCCTAACCATTATAGGTTCAACAAGTTTTACAAGATCACGTTAAGTACTCAAAATATCACAAGAGATACTTATATTCAATTAATTTCATATAGTTGGACAACGTTAATTTACATTTCATAATTGATAAGATGTATGAATATTTTTATTTTCATTATTTGAATTTTTTCAGTCCCACCCTTGTAATGGGATATTAGCTCATATAATAGTATTTATCAAGGTCTTGAGATATCCTAAAATTTTACTTATATTCTTTTTCTTTTCGTATATCTATGTATGGAATTCGGATTATAGTCTCCTTTTTCTGCATTTGCAAGATAGGGGAGCAGTTTGAAGTGGTATACCACTAATATACTTTATAATCAAACATAATTTATTAACTTGACATTATTTCACAGGTGATATTCCGAAAGAGATTGGTTATCTTAATTATTTAGAGGTATTGAGCATGAGCAACAACAAATTCAGTGGACGATTACCAAGACAACTTTGGAATGTCACGACTCTTCGTGAATTACACATTGCCAACATCTCTTTAACTGGTATGTTGTTACTTTTTTGCTAAATTTTTTTATTGAGATATTTGGTCTGAGGCATTAACCACCTTTATTGTTATTTCTAATAAGCCAATTGTTAATCATATTTATCGTCACTTTTCTGTCCTATTTTCTGTTCTTTGAACATTGTATATTACTGCTTTGACTCGGTTTACAGTTGAACAAAGGATTAACCTTAGCAATAAATTAAATAAATGACTTTTTAATTTTATGTTAACAAATTATAACCAATTCGTAAATATCAGAGAGACCACTTAACTTAATTAATACTATTGATTACTTTAGTAGACTCTAAACCGAATTGTTTACAACTTAGCCCATATCACAAGATATATTGATCCGTATCAATGGTAGAGCAATTCGAGTAGCTCAAACTCCAGAATCAAGAGAGAAGAGAGAGGTTTGATAACTATCAACCAAAATATTCATTTCTTCTTGAGTGAACTAAGAGATTACAATATTTATATAATTGATAATGATAACCTAATGGGCTTTGGGCTGAGCATAAGTGGACTAAACTAGAGCTTGGGCTGAGTGTATCATTCCCCACTCCTTCACAATCACCTTGTCCTCAAGGTGAAGTTGTAAAGAAAGAAAAACAGCTATGGGAGATGATTTGGCCCGCTAATTGCAAAAACAAAACTAAATAGTGCCAAAATACAACTGCCCTACACATGCTCGATAAAAGCTACAACTGAAAATCAAATAAGAAGCTTGATAAAACTACGCCCACCATGTGCTCGACAAAAGTTTCAGCTAAAAACTGATGCGGACCAGCTAGGCATGCCCACGAGATCCGGCGGCGGTTCGCCACATAGCTGGACTTCTTGACCAAGTCCACGATCCTTCTCCTTGACGTCGACGGCGTGATGTGGCGCGGTTAATAGCAGAGACAAGCCTTGAGGCCGTGGAAGAACCCCAATTTTATAATCTCGGAGGAAGCGACAGAGACGATGTAGTAGCCCGCTATTTTAATTATGATTAAAACTAGTAAATGCAAATTTTTATAAATGAATCCAGTTTATGGTCCTGATTTTTTTTATCAGAGACGGAGTTATTATTTTAGCTTTATACTTTTATAATGTATGAGAAAAACGTGACAAGAATTATTGAGCCATTCAATAATTATTATTTCCAAGTTATAACTGACTTAGCAAAGTCATGTTATTTATTAATCGAGAAACAGAAGCAGTTATATTTTATTAGTGCTACTAGAAGTCGAGGAATTATTCCGACTGCAACATAGATTAAATCTACGGATTTAATTTAAGTCATATTATAGTTTTTCAATATTGGAAACAAGGAAGCAGATACTAAACGGATACAGAAATGCGATGATTGAAAATCGAAGTCAGTATTTATTTACAGTTCACAGATTACAGGCTAGTTCCCAGCTTGGGGAAAATCGTCTAGTATATTACAAAAGCAAAAGCTCTTCAATCAATTAAAGTTTAGATAAAGTTATTATTTCCATCTTTTGCTAACGATGTACACGTCTTTGCTCTCCACTCAATTATTCATTCAATAAGCACCAACGTTCCAAGAGAGAAAGTATTGCAAAGTTAGTGGAAAGAAAAGAAAAAGTGGCTCACTTAATGCCTTCACTCAAGTGTAGGCACATTAGTCAATAAGAGATAAAATTTAAAAGTAGAGAATGTAGAGGAAAGAGCCGACCATCAACTCCACTCCACGCCACCACCATTTGCTTTCTCCACCAACTACACTCCTTTTTCCCCACCACACTCAAGTGCACCACCAAGTGCACCACTACTCCTTCTTAGCCTACATCTTCAGCCCACGCGTACCATTTTCACTCCCAATCTTCACAAGGGAATCCACCAAATAATAGGAGAAATCTGCATTCATTGCCCTGCTGCCAAAAATTTCAGAGGTAAGCTTGGTTCAATTTCTTCACCTTTTTCCATATTCCACCTGCATTAATACAAGAACAGCAATCTTGAATTATTTCAGAGCTATTCCAGTTCATCTAGTACCTCAACAACAGCCAACCAAACATTAAGATTATTACACATTTCTTTCAACACCAACAGCAAGCAATCAGTTCAAACATATTCAAGGTAATCATGCTATCCTATTTTTCATACCAGTGAGCATTCATATCAAAGCATGAGCATGATCAGTTTTAAATATAGAAGACCTTATAGACATCTTGAACTTAGCAAATACACCAACTAGATCTCATGTGAATGACAATAGGTATGAGCACTCAATAGTGCTTAAAACAACTCTTATGCAAGGCAAGAACAGGCTGCACTTTTGCACCCTAAGAATATAAGATTGTAGAGGATGAATTCCTAGACTACCTCTATTTGAGTGACTAAGACAAATCAGTGAAATCCCAAACTTCAAAGCCACACGCCATTAATCCCTTGCATAATCGACAATATAGAAACTAAGAGAGTTGAGTTATGTACTGCCAGACTAGAATTTCCTATTCACAGTAGAGTATTACTAACTTAGCAATTAAGAAGAAGAGGAAGATAGAACAAAGACTTAGCTTATGGAAGAAAAGAGAGGCCGACTTCCTTGTTCAGTCCAGCTGCAACGACGGAGATAACGGCGACAAGCTCCTGCTACCTCGTCGTAAAACGGGAACAACAGCAACGGCGTGGCTCGAACTCGACAACTGCAACGGAGTATAAACGGCAACACTGACTCGCGGACTCGCCGGCCTCCACTGGTGGTGACGACGGGGCCTCTGTTGACGTCGCGGCGAGAAGGGAAGGCTGACTGCCTTGACCGGTACCGAGCCGAGCAGCGGCTGCTCTGCAGCGGCGACTCGCCAGAAATTCAGGGCGTTGGAGCTGGAGAATCACTGAGGCCGACTGGAACCATGAAGGAGAGGAGGCCGACGGGCTCCAGGCCGGAGCAACGCCGCTCCCAGACGGCGACCGGTTGCCCAATTTCGAAAGGGTAGCAGCAGCGATAATTTCTTGAGAATCAGGGCTCGATGTTGGGGAATCGATGAATTGAGATGACAGGATGAGAGAGCGCCAGCTGAATCGCCGGATTTCGGGCGAAGGAGTAGCAGCGACAGCGGCGAGGACTTCTTGAGTTAGGGCTCGACTGGTTTGAGGAGAAGGGGACGAGCGGCTCTTCCAGAGAGAGAAAGGCGAGATTGGATTTTGAGGAAGAAAGAAGACGACGCCGGTCGGAGCAGGCGGTGGCCGAACGGAATCTCGGTGAGAGGAGAAGAGGCCGATCGGCCGGCCTTGAGGAAGAGAGGGAGCGTCGGTTCTTGAGAGAGAGAAAAGAGAGAGAAAAACGTTTGAGAGTTGAGAGAGAAAGAGAGCCGAGAGCTTGAGAAGAGAGAGGGATTGGGCTATGTTGGGCTTACCCCTATTTTAATTAATTGGGCTAAATTGTGAGCTTGTTTATTTTAAATAAATTGGGCCAACTGATTTTTGGGCTTTATTATTTATTTAAATTGGGCCATCTGATTTTTGGGCTTTATTATTTATTTGAATTGGGCCAACTGATTTTTTTGGCTTTATTATTTATTGTAATTGTGCCTAATTTAATTAATTCATTGGGCTTTGTTATTTTATTCCGATTGGACCTCCTAGTTATTTTCTTTGGGCCTTTGTTATATTATTTTTATTGGGCTCGATTTAATTAAGGAGTTGGGCTGATGCATATTTTATGATGGGCTATTATTCTAGTCTTATTTATATTTCGTTGGGCCAGTTTAATTCATCATTTGGGCCGATTAAATTGCCTTTTTGGGCTAAGATTAATTCTTTTCAGTCCACATTAATTATTATTTGGACCCCTATTTTAATTGTTTTGGGTCGAAGACTTTTTAAGTTGGGCTTTAATTCTTTTAAAGCTTGAGCTGAAGTTACTCCTTTGAGCTAAGCCTAGCAGTATCAATTTTTGATGGAGCCCAATTATTTATCAGTAATGAGCCGCCCAGTTTATTAATTAATGTTTTTGGACTTCCGACTTTAAAGCAAGCCATTATTGTTTATTTCATTTAAGCCACTGGTTTATTTAATTAATTGGCTACTCTCTTTTGAGCCTATTAATTATTTGAGGTTACGCTAGTAATGATGTTTCTATCGAAAAGCCCGATAATTTCTACAAGGTCACACCTCGTTTAAAGCCGAGTTAGTCCTTTTTCAATCAAGTACAAATGCGAGGTTTATTTCACGACTAGAATATTCCGATGAGGAAGGAATAATCACAGTTTTATTCGACCGCGCTAGACGAGAATTAGCTAAATCTATTAACAAGGATTAATAGTAGAATTCCCGATTATCGCTCAGAAGATTAGTTCATGCATACCAGATTCATGCATAGTTAATTACGATTTCTCATTAATTAAGAATTTTCCTCGAGGTAATGTCTTATTTTATATTCTCGTGATTAAGGTCAAGCGCGAGAGTAAGAACTACACAAGGAGTTAGAGTACCTTAGCAAAACTTTGCTATCAGGTGGGCAATTTCTTACGCGTAAATAAAATGCTATGTATGTGTTATGCTTTAAAATGCAAATTGGATCTTCAAGTGTGGTATGCTTTATTATGCTTTACGTTAAATGATTTACGCTTGATTACGCTTATTTACGCTTGAATGCTTTACGCTGATAAGTTTATGCCTGTGATTGATGCTTGCGTCTGTTGGGGGAGGCCTCCCTCAACAGTACGATGCCGTGTCCGCTGAGGAGGGCCTTCCTCACGGCGCGATGCCCGTGTCCGCTGAGAGAGGCCTCTCTCGCGGCGCGATGCCAGTATGCCAATATGCCAGTGTTACAGCGTCTATTGGGGGAGGCCTCCCTCAATAGTACGATGCCGTGACCGCTGAGGGAGGCTCCCCCTCACGGCGCGATGCCCGTGTTCGTTTGGGAAGGCCTTCTCCACGACACGATGCTTGTTATGATTGTTGATGATGAAGAATGCGCTCATGCTGTTTATGAATATGGAAATGTTTAATGAGCAAAGGATTTGAAAGAAACTTATGCCTCTTATGCGAAGTTGTGTTTTGTTGTTGATATTATGTTATATGCTTGGCACTGCCCACTGAGTACTCTTGTACTCAGCCCTTCGTATGTTTATGTTTGTGCAGGTTGAGCTGTGATGGGCGATGAAGTGTTGTTGCTGAGTGGAGTTTTTGTCGAACTTAAAGTAGGCTCAGAAAGGATACATGTCTTCATACATGTATCTTAGTTATGCATTCCGCTGTAAACACTGATTATTTCAGTTACGCCTTCCGTTGCAAACTCTGATAATGTTTTAGCGAAGCCCCTAACGATGCCTTTTTCCTTTTAAGGAATATAACGCGTATACAAGTTCTTTGAGTACCCTTTTTTTGCGAACTATGCCTTTTTCCTTTTAAGGAATATTTCACGCGTATTCAAGCTCTTTGAGTATTCTTTTATGCGCCCCTTTCTAAACCCGCTTCGTAATTTCCCTTCCCCAGTCATGGTTTTCCCGGATTAATTATCCTTAATTAAGGCCGGTCGTGACAGAGTGGTATCAGAGCAGTTCGTTTGCTCTGAGCCTAAGAGTTTATTTAAGCCAAACTTTGAATGGATCACTAAAGTGTCTAGAGTTCAATCGACAAAGCTCAGCACTTCATCGCATCACACTCAACGAAGCAGAATGATATTCCAAGTTTTGAGTTAATGTTTACAAAAAGTGAGAATTATCGTAATAGCAAAGTGAGTAACTGTTAATAGCTATGTTATGTTGTTATTGAATGAAATGATTTACGCAAGCACGATTAAGTATGCCTATGGAATGAATCCCTATGAACGTAGAGCTATTAAGATATGAGATCACCACTACGACAGAACATAGAAGCAAACATAGAAGAAATTAGATTGTATCTTTTGGTGGCTATAGTGAAGGCAGCAAGATAAGTGATGCGTATAGAATAATTTTTAAGCTTATGATTTTATAGCCGCTATGAATCTCCATGACTTATGCCTAAGTATCCAATTTAGATGATGTGATATTATATACTTAAGAAATTTTTATGACTCATGGATTTGAGATGCTAAGGACCCTTAGAGCTTACTACATCAATGTTGTCATTGGAGTTATGACTTGTTTACAAGTTAGAATAAGTTAACCTGTACAAGAATTCTTTTGAGGCTTGTATTAGATTATGCTAGAGTGTACTAATTGGCACATCTTTGCTACTAGAATGCCGCCTAAGAGAGGACGCCCTGCGAGAAACAATAACAATCGCAGAAACCGTAACGCTGTACCAGAAGAACCACAAGATGCTCGAGGACATAACCCATTCCCTCCGCCCCCAACTAGGAGAGTCGAAGAACTCTTTTTAAGGCAAAATCCACCTACGTTTGACGGAACGAGTGAACCAGCTGAAGCTGAGATTTGGGTGTGTACAATGGAACGCATTTTCAACTTTCTACGTTGTACTGATGAGGAGCGCCTATCTTGCGTCTCATTCCAGCTAACAGGATCGGCTGACTTCTGGTGGGAAGCACGTCGAAAAATTCTGACACCAGAACAATGGGCAATTTACATTTGGGAAGATTTTAAGACAGGATTATATGATAAATATATTCCGAAAAGCTATAGGAAGAAGAAAGAAGCTGAGTTCTACGAGTTGAAACAAGGAAAGAAATATGTGGTTGAATACGACAAGGAATTCTGCAACCTGTCTAGGTTTGCTCCGCAACAAGTGGACACAGATGAGAAGATGGCAGAGAAATTTTGTGCCGGTCTGCGGTACGAAATTAAGATGGCTCTAGCAAGCCACGGAGGACTTTCATACACGGAGTCTCTGAACAGGGCACTTGACGTTGAAGCTGCAATGCCGTCGGACAAGTCAACCCCACCATTGATCTCAACGCCAAACGATCCACCAGCAGCCTCGCATACTCTCAAAGGGAAGCGCAAGTGGGACAACAATGAAGACAATATCAATTCGATTAATAAGCAAGTATGGCAAGAATATGAACGGGCCGAACAGTTTATTCAACCAAGGCACGAGGCACAGACTAACCTCGAGTCAACTGGAGGTAGCCAAAGTCAGAGAGGAATTTCACCTTGCCCAAATTGCGGTAAGATGCATAGGGGTATCTGTCGAGCTGGAACTAACGGTTGTTACAATTGTGGCCAAAAGGGTCACTACTCCACGCAATGCCCCAACAGACAACAAGGTTCAGCAATTGGGAACACCCACACCCCCTTGCCAGCAATATGTGGACACTTGCGAAATCAGTCACATCAGAGAAAATCTTATATAGACATCACGGTCAAGAAGAAGCCACGTGGGAACTAGAAGATAAGATGAAGGAAAAATACCCCGAACTGTTTTAGCAGAGACATGCAAATTTCGGGACGAAATTTTTGTTAAGAGGGGTAGTATGTAGTAGCCCGCTATTTTAATTATGATTAAAACTAGTAAATGCAAATTTTTATAAATGAATCCAGTTTATGGTCCTGATTTTTTTTATCAGAGACGGAGTTATTATTTTAGCTTTATACTTTTATAATGTATGAGAAAAACGTGACAAGAATTATTGAGCCATTCAATAATTATTATTTCCAAGTTATAACTGACTTAGCAAAGTCATGTTATTTATTAATCGAGAAACAGAAGCAGTTATATTTTATTAGTGCTACTAGAAGTCGAGGAATTATTCCGACTGCAACATAGATTAAATCTACGGATTTAATTTAAGTCATATTATAGTTTTTCAATATTGGAAACAAGGAAGCAGATACTAAACGGATACAGAAATGCGATGATTGAAAATCGAAGTCAGTATTTATTTACAGTTCACAGATTACAGGCTAGTTCCCAGCTTGGGGAAAATCGTCTAGTATATTACAAAAGCAAAAGCTCTTCAATCAATTAAAGTTTAGATAAAGTTATTATTTCCATCTTTTGCTAACGATGTACACGTCTTTGCTCTCCACTCAATTATTCATTCAATAAGCACCAACGTTCCAAGAGAGAAAGTATTGCAAAGTTAGTGGAAAGAAAAGAAAAAGTGGCTCACTTAATGCCTTCACTCAAGTGTAGGCACATTAGTCAATAAGAGATAAAATTTAAAAGTAGAGAATGTAGAGGAAAGAGCCGACCATCAACTCCACTCCACGCCACCACCATTTGCTTTCTCCACCAACTACACTCCTTTTTCCCCACCACACTCAAGTGCACCACCAAGTGCACCACTACTCCTTCTTAGCCTACATCTTCAGCCCACGCGTACCATTTTCACTCCCAATCTTCACAAGGGAATCCACCAAATAATAGGAGAAATCTGCATTCATTGCCCTGCTGCCAAAAATTTCAGAGGTAAGCTTGGTTCAATTTCTTCACCTTTTTCCATATTCCACCTGCATTAATACAAGAACAGCAATCTTGAATTATTTCAGAGCTATTCCAGTTCATCTAGTACCTCAACAACAGCCAACCAAACATTAAGATTATTACACATTTCTTTCAACACCAACAGCAAGCAATCAGTTCAAACATATTCAAGGTAATCATGCTATCCTATTTTTCATACCAGTGAGCATTCATATCAAAGCATGAGCATGATCAGTTTTAAATATAGAAGACCTTATAGACATCTTGAACTTAGCAAATACACCAACTAGATCTCATGTGAATGACAATAGGTATGAGCACTCAATAGTGCTTAAAACAACTCTTATGCAAGGCAAGAACAGGCTGCACTTTTGCACCCTAAGAATATAAGATTGTAGAGGATGAATTCCTAGACTACCTCTATTTGAGTGACTAAGACAAATCAGTGAAATCCCAAACTTCAAAGCCACACGCCATTAATCCCTTGCATAATCGACAATATAGAAACTAAGAGAGTTGAGTTATGTACTGCCAGACTAGAATTTCCTATTCACAGTAGAGTATTACTAACTTAGCAATTAAGAAGAAGAGGAAGATAGAACAAAGACTTAGCTTATGGAAGAAAAGAGAGGCCGACTTCCTTGTTCAGTCCAGCTGCAACGACGGAGATAACGGCGACAAGCTCCTGCTACCTCGTCGTAAAACGGGAACAACAGCAACGGCGTGGCTCGAACTCGACAACTGCAACGGAGTATAAACGGCAACACTGACTCGCGGACTCGCCGGCCTCCACTGGTGGTGACGACGGGGCCTCTGTTGACGTCGCGGCGAGAAGGGAAGGCTGACTGCCTTGACCGGTACCGAGCCGAGCAGCGGCTGCTCTGCAGCGGCGACTCGCCAGAAATTCAGGGCGTTGGAGCTGGAGAATCACTGAGGCCGACTGGAACCATGAAGGAGAGGAGGCCGACGGGCTCCAGGCCGGAGCAACGCCGCTCCCAGACGGCGACCGGTTGCCCAATTTCGAAAGGGTAGCAGCAGCGATAATTTCTTGAGAATCAGGGCTCGATGTTGGGGAATCGATGAATTGAGATGACAGGATGAGAGAGCGCCAGCTGAATCGCCGGATTTCGGGCGAAGGAGTAGCAGCGACAGCGGCGAGGACTTCTTGAGTTAGGGCTCGACTGGTTTGAGGAGAAGGGGACGAGCGGCTCTTCCAGAGAGAGAAAGGCGAGATTGGATTTTGAGGAAGAAAGAAGACGACGCCGGTCGGAGCAGGCGGTGGCCGAACGGAATCTCGGTGAGAGGAGAAGAGGCCGATCGGCCGGCCTTGAGGAAGAGAGGGAGCGTCGGTTCTTGAGAGAGAGAAAAGAGAGAGAAAAACGTTTGAGAGTTGAGAGAGAAAGAGAGCCGAGAGCTTGAGAAGAGAGAGGGATTGGGCTATGTTGGGCTTACCCCTATTTTAATTAATTGGGCTAAATTGTGAGCTTGTTTATTTTAAATAAATTGGGCCAACTGATTTTTGGGCTTTATTATTTATTTAAATTGGGCCATCTGATTTTTGGGCTTTATTATTTATTTGAATTGGGCCAACTGATTTTTTTGGCTTTATTATTTATTGTAATTGTGCCTAATTTAATTAATTCATTGGGCTTTGTTATTTTATTCCGATTGGACCTCCTAGTTATTTTCTTTGGGCCTTTGTTATATTATTTTTATTGGGCTCGATTTAATTAAGGAGTTGGGCTGATGCATATTTTATGATGGGCTATTATTCTAGTCTTATTTATATTTCGTTGGGCCAGTTTAATTCATCATTTGGGCCGATTAAATTGCCTTTTTGGGCTAAGATTAATTCTTTTCAGTCCACATTAATTATTATTTGGACCCCTATTTTAATTGTTTTGGGTCGAAGACTTTTTAAGTTGGGCTTTAATTCTTTTAAAGCTTGAGCTGAAGTTACTCCTTTGAGCTAAGCCTAGCAGTATCAATTTTTGATGGAGCCCAATTATTTATCAGTAATGAGCCGCCCAGTTTATTAATTAATGTTTTTGGACTTCCGACTTTAAAGCAAGCCATTATTGTTTATTTCATTTAAGCCACTGGTTTATTTAATTAATTGGCTACTCTCTTTTGAGCCTATTAATTATTTGAGGTTACGCTAGTAATGATGTTTCTATCGAAAAGCCCGATAATTTCTACAAGGTCACACCTCGTTTAAAGCCGAGTTAGTCCTTTTTCAATCAAGTACAAATGCGAGGTTTATTTCACGACTAGAATATTCCGATGAGGAAGGAATAATCACAGTTTTATTCGACCGCGCTAGACGAGAATTAGCTAAATCTATTAACAAGGATTAATAGTAGAATTCCCGATTATCGCTCAGAAGATTAGTTCATGCATACCAGATTCATGCATAGTTAATTACGATTTCTCATTAATTAAGAATTTTCCTCGAGGTAATGTCTTATTTTATATTCTCGTGATTAAGGTCAAGCGCGAGAGTAAGAACTACACAAGGAGTTAGAGTACCTTAGCAAAACTTTGCTATCAGGTGGGCAATTTCTTACGCGTAAATAAAATGCTATGTATGTGTTATGCTTTAAAATGCAAATTGGATCTTCAAGTGTGGTATGCTTTATTATGCTTTACGTTAAATGATTTACGCTTGATTACGCTTATTTACGCTTGAATGCTTTACGCTGATAAGTTTATGCCTGTGATTGATGCTTGCGTCTGTTGGGGGAGGCCTCCCTCAACAGTACGATGCCGTGTCCGCTGAGGAGGGCCTTCCTCACGGCGCGATGCCCGTGTCCGCTGAGAGAGGCCTCTCTCGCGGCGCGATGCCAGTATGCCAATATGCCAGTGTTACAGCGTCTATTGGGGGAGGCCTCCCTCAATAGTACGATGCCGTGACCGCTGAGGGAGGCTCCCCCTCACGGCGCGATGCCCGTGTTCGTTTGGGAAGGCCTTCTCCACGACACGATGCTTGTTATGATTGTTGATGATGAAGAATGCGCTCATGCTGTTTATGAATATGGAAATGTTTAATGAGCAAAGGATTTGAAAGAAACTTATGCCTCTTATGCGAAGTTGTGTTTTGTTGTTGATATTATGTTATATGCTTGGCACTGCCCACTGAGTACTCTTGTACTCAGCCCTTCGTATGTTTATGTTTGTGCAGGTTGAGCTGTGATGGGCGATGAAGTGTTGTTGCTGAGTGGAGTTTTTGTCGAACTTAAAGTAGGCTCAGAAAGGATACATGTCTTCATACATGTATCTTAGTTATGCATTCCGCTGTAAACACTGATTATTTCAGTTACGCCTTCCGTTGCAAACTCTGATAATGTTTTAGCGAAGCCCCTAACGATGCCTTTTTCCTTTTAAGGAATATAACGCGTATACAAGTTCTTTGAGTACCCTTTTTTTGCGAACTATGCCTTTTTCCTTTTAAGGAATATTTCACGCGTATTCAAGCTCTTTGAGTATTCTTTTATGCGCCCCTTTCTAAACCCGCTTCGTAATTTCCCTTCCCCAGTCATGGTTTTCCCGGATTAATTATCCTTAATTAAGGCCGGTCGTGACAGACGAGCCTGGGCACTTGGGCTGTGGGCAGCCACAATCAATGCTTTAGGGCCACTCATATTGGGCCCAAATATATTGATTGGGTTGGGCTCTTCATTCTTAGACTTGGGCCCAATAGGAATCTCATTGTCGACTGCTGGAGTAGGGTTGCCCGGTGAATCAAGGTCTTCGTCTCCATAACCCAGAAGGAGTAACTTTTTGTTGTGGCAAGGAAGAGTCGGAGATGGTGGTGACTGACTGAGTGGGGAGGGGGTTGGCTGATGACTCACTGGAGGAATTATTGGTGGTGGTGGTGGTATTACAGGTGAAGGCAGAAAGTCTGCTGGGGGTGGCTCGGTGGGTGGAGGTGGTATTGGCGGTGGAGGTGTTGGCGGCGGCGGCGGCGGCGGCGGTTGGAGAACTATCGATGGTAGCGGAGTGGGCGAATGCAGAACAGAGTGAGGTGGGATAGCTTTGGACGGCAAATGGGGTGGAGCATCAATAAAGGGCAGATCTGCTGGAGTAACGGTGGTGGTGGAGGGTGCCGACGGCGAGAAAATCGGAGAGGGGCTGTGAGTGGTTGGGAATGGTGAAGGACTTGAGACATCCTTCGCTTTAACTTCAACTCCACCCATGGAATAAGGAGACTTGGGATCTCCAAAGTCATCCTCATCATCGGTGCCGAAAAGAATCAAATATTTGCTGCGGCATCGGTGGGTATCGGACCAAGTTTGGTCACAATTGTAACACAGCCCGAGGTCGTTTTTAGCTTCGATTTCAGATCGGCTTAGACGGCGAATGGGAAGATGTGATGTGGAGTGAGTTGTATGTAAGATTGGGGGAAACGATCGTGGTGGATAGGGAGCTGGAGTAATGGGTGGTGGGGAAGAAGATGAAAACAGGGAGGAATCTGGAGCTGCCTGAAAATAGGCGTCGAAGGAGGTTGGCCAGCTGTAGATGGCGGTCTGAAATTCTTCAATGGCAGCGAGTATATCGGATTTTGACATTTTTTTTTTTTGGATAATCAAAGAGAGATGAACTCTCAATGAAAGCACCAATTGATACGATCCGTATCAATGGTAGAGCAATTCGAGTAGCTCAAACTCCAGAATCAAGAGAGAAGAGAGAGGTTTGATAACTATCAACCAAAATATTCATTTCTTCTTGAGTGAACTAAGAGATTACAATATTTATATAATTGATAATGATAACCTAATGGGCTTTGGGCTGAGCATAAGTGGACTAAACTAGAGCTTGGGCTGAGTGTATCATATATTGCTCATGCATTACTGTTGGTGGGCTCAATTTCACAGGTGGACTTTATTATTATTATTATTATTATTATTATTATTATTATTATTATTATTATTATTATTATTATTATTATTTCTCTCTCTCTATTCTTGACACAGTTTGCACTTTGCATCGATCTAAATGGAATTGTTTACAATTTATCCCATATGATATATTCACTTTCATATAATTAGGAAAAACACATCACTAACTATTTTTCTAATACTTATGATTTAATTTGTAGTTCATACTATTTGTAACATATTATTACTACACCCGATTCAAAAATAGTTATCATGATTTGACACAATTTCACAGGTGGTATTCCGAAAGAGATTGGTAATCTTAATAATCTAGAGATATTAGCCATGAGTTCCAACAATCTTAGTGGACCATTTCCAAGACAAATCTTGAACATCACAAGTCTCCGTTACCTATTCCTTGATGGCGCCTCTTTAAATGGTATGTTTGCACTACTCTTTAAGCCAAAACTTTAGTAAAAGAGTTTAGTATATTGAGAATTGGAAATAATATGTGATACACATTTAGTCTTATGCTTAAGTCAAAGTCTATTGCCCGTCGTGTAAGAGATGATTATATTTCCCTCTCAATCGATTTTTGAAAATTATTGCATCCAAGAAAAATAATTGAAAGCAATTTTCCATATAGAAGGTGCATGTCATTGGGCTCCCCAATAATTTGTTTATAGTTAAGAAATTTAATTATTCTTTTTTAATTACATGAGCCTGAGAGATCTGATTACTTATTGCAAGATATAGCACCGAAAATCGAACATACCAGCTTCAAAAGAGGTGAAATAATAATAATTTTTTTGGGAATTTATACTGAGAGGTATATATGTTCTTATCTCTATACTGAGAATTTAAATAGATTGATACCTTACTATTTCATTTCTACTGATAATCCAAAAATTGGTTGATAATGTCATTCAGTTTAAACGTAGATTTTTGTGAAAATGGCAAAACTTCGGCTCTTGCCTCTAATGATATTTTTCGGTTCCTCAGTAACGTGATGTATATATAGCTAAGCAATTTAATTATTCTTTTCTCATTTTACTTTCAACTTTATTAATACTGATTCTTTATTCAGATGCTCAATCTAACAATAAAACTGGGCATGCACCTAAATCTAGATTTGATGTATTATAGTCTCCAAATATAAAAAGCTAGTGAGTATTTCGACTTGGAATTATTTTAAATTGTAATTTAAATTAAGTTATAGTATTATTTTTCGTATAATGCTATTGTCTAAGCTGATTTGTGAGATTATATGGTCTGGAGTTTGTAAAATTTGGTCACAATACACTTAACAAAATTCTTAAAATCTGTGCCGAAGCTATTTAGGTATATATTTTTGCATACGGAGGGTGTATTTTATACCATAATACTTTATCAGGCCGCCTACCTAAAGACATTTGCTCGCATAACAACCTTCAAAGACTCAAACTACTTAGCCCGTGGTCGAACAAATTGGAGGGAGATATACCGTTGAGTTTGGGTCAATGTACACAACTTGAGAGTATTCACTTGTCAGACAACAACTTTGGTGGAAATCAACTTGTACATTAATCTTTTAGCAATAAACTGCATGCTTTGATAAAAAAAAATGACTTTTTAATTTTGTTTTAGCAACTGAAAACCAATTTGTAAATATCAGAGGGCCCATTTAATTGATTCATTGCCAAGACTAAATTGAACCGAGTCAAAATTAAGTGGATTCGACAATTACCATTTAATATTCACTTAATAATGTATTCGAACTAACAAAAACGAACCATTAAATATAGTGTTCTAATACTTATTATTTTTGTGGTCGTGTTATAATAATCAAATCAATTTATTTTACGACTTGGCAATTGTGGAGGTGATATTCCAAAAGAGATTGATTATGTATATCTTGGGAATAAGAAATTCCACAATGCTATGAAAACTTTAGCAAATCTTTGGCCATCTTTCGTTCAATTATAAATCAGTTTGGTGGTAAAAAAATTGGACCGAACATTACATAAATTATTTGTCGTCCATTTCCTAATTTGTTGGTTTTAGATACATTTGTTGAAAAGATATTTCAAATTATCTGCCAAAGTAAGATATGTGATTTGTCTAATTCCTTTGCCAATGCATGCACAATATGAAATAGAACACGAATGATATTTAAAAAAAAGAAGAAAAAAAATAGAAAACACTTTTTTTCGAATTGTATGACTTAGCTAATTTGTGTCAAATGATCTGAGTGCTTTACATCTCTATCTTTAAAGTGATTTATATGAAGGGTTATCCAATTTTTAGGTCCAATACCATCCACCATTGGGAATCTATCAAATTTGCAGTATTTAGAGCTCTCTTCCAACAAATTAAATGGTGAGCTTCCATTCTCCATGTGCAACATGACATCCCTTCAAACGTCATTCAATTAGTTGATAATGTCATTCAATTTCATGCTTTCACTACCTTGTTATGCCATTTTTTTTAATTATGCTTTATTGACTTGATTGGAATAATAATTTAGTTTTTTAAATAATTCAAAAATATGGAAAATAATTTTGGGTTGTCTAAATTTTTTATAAAAACTATTTTTGATTGAATGATATTTTTATCTTAGAATCAATAGAATACATGTTTTTATTGAAGAAGGCCCTTTCATAAAAAAATTAAGAAAGTAGACATTTTTATCTATTAACACTTAATTTTATCCATCTAAACTAATCCTCAAAAATAAGTTTTTATAATATTTTTGATGAATTAATAGTTATTTGAGTAGAAGTCAAAATTTGTGGCTCAATGATTTGACTTCCACGCGGCATTCTCACATAAGTCAAATAATGACTTGCAAATTGAGTTGCCTTGTAAATTAACACTTTATCCGTTCCATAAAAGTGTGCATCATTTTTTGTAGCACGAGTTTTAATAAAATGTTAAATAAGTGTATTGGGAGTTGAAAAAATGATTGACTTTATTAAAAAATAAAAGTAAGAAATAAAAAATGGACGGAACATTACATAAATTATCTGTCGTCCATTTCCTAATTTGTTGGTTTTAGATACATTTGTTGAAAAGATATTTCAAATTATCTGCCAAAGTAAATGGTGAGCTTCCACTCCATCTACAACTTGACATCCCTTGCTATCTGCAACTTGGCAGAAACGCTTGGAAAATTTGATCAGATCTTTAGCTTATTTTGTTTTCTTAGCTTGCTGGCTTCTTCTCATATAACTAATTTATGCTTAGTTAAATACTCTAACAGCAGTTGGATTTGTGTTAACAGATGATTTGTTAAATTATGATGTCTTCGTGATATAGGGAATATAAGATGTGTAACAAAATATCTTGCGTGCATTGCTAATTGATTTATAATTTAAAGGCATTTAGCAAATAATAATGTTTCAGTGTATGTTTTCAAGTACAAAAGAAAATGTCTTTCTTATTGTGCTCCATCTTTAAAGTGATTGAAATGAAGGGTTCTTCAATTTTTAGGTCCAATACCATCCACCATTGGGAATCTAAGAAATTTGACCTGGCTAGAACTATCTTCCAACAAATTAAATGGTGAGCTTCCATTCTCCATCTTCAGCTTGACATAACATCTTTACAAACTTGATCGGATCTTTGGCCATTTTTGTTTGAACTAGTCTTTTTCATATTTTACATTTGGTAAGATAAGATATGCAATTCGTCTAATTCCTTTGCCAATGCATGCACAATATGAAATAGAACACGAATGATATTAATAATAAAAAGAAAAACACTACAAGAAAAAGTAGTTTTAGTGACGGTAAAAACCGTGGCTAAAAGTGCAAATACTCTCACTAATAACTATTAGTGACGGGAATTTGCCCGTCATGGCCTCTCGTTACTGCCTCTCTAGTTAGAGGTCAATAATGACGGGATATCATCCTGTCACTAATAAGTATTTAGTGAGAGTAATTTCACCGTCACTAATAAGTATTTAGTGAGAGTAAATTTACCGTCACTAAAACATTTATACTGTCATTAATATATCATTACAAGTTCCTAGACTACACTTTCATGCTCTTTTTTTTCTTGCATCGTGTCTGTATATATGCGAATTTATAACAACATGATGTTGGATATACAAAACATAAATTTTATTATTCACTTTGATTTTGCAGCTTTCAATTAGTTGAAATATACAAAACTAGATGTTGGATATACAAAAGTGAACGTGAAAGATATCACTTGTTAAGAATATAAACAGATTCCAACTACACAGGGTCTACTTCAGGAAAATAAAACATTTATTAAGCCTACATATTAGCCAGCAGAATGAAGATCTCTATCTCAAGCTAAGATATCACTTCGTTTTTTCTTTTCCTGCCCAAGCTTCGATCAAGGTTTCAACGACATAAATGGATAGTAGAAAAGTAAAACCTGCAAACAGAGTTAAGTTTTCTAAGAGTCTATTCGAATGTATAAGACAATTGCTTCTCAGTTTTCTAATATCATATAAAGAGAAGTTAACCAAAATTGAAAACAAATATGATCTAATTAAAGAGAAAATACAATAGAAAGAAAGAAACCTGTCTAAGAGTTACTCTGTTACACTTGAATGTGGCCTCAGGTTCTTGCTCTGTTCTGCCTTGAGAAATTGATGGAGTTGTTAACTTGTCATTTCCTAAAAGAGCAAACAAATATCAAAACTACTTTCAACAACTCAGAAACATTATTGAAGAAACTAAAGTATCCTTACCAGCATATTTTTTTCCATGTTCATGTAATTTCTTTGACAAACGAGGTGTTGTAAATTTTCTATTTTTGTGGCTCATTCCTTTGTTAAATGGTGCATTCATAGCTTGACCTGACAATTCGTGTTAAAAAACAATCATGTAAGATAATTAGCAACATCAGAATAATGTTTAAAAGAAAATCAAACAATGTTAAAAAGAAAAGAGAAAATCTAGTGTAACTCTGTGGTTCATTCATTTCTTTTCCTCTTGGCTATTGATGTTTCTAGAAAAGAGCAAATATATATTCACATAAAGTACGAGCAATGATGGAGAAGCATACCTGTCTCAAGAGGAAATTATTGCAGCTTTTTCCCGAAACTTTAAATGCTTCTACCTTCGATATCTTTGAATCCTTAAGCTACAAATATAAAGGAGAAAAAAAAAATAGAGTTTTAAGTAAAATAGCAACAGAGTAGGTGGAGGTTCCTTCATCTTAGATCCAAATGAGACAGGCTATGCAACAATACATTGATATGAACACTAACCCGTGCATCATGACAGAATCATGTACATACATGAAGATAGTATAGTTGGAATATTTACATGGTTCGCTTCTATTTGGTGATCTTAGATGCTGGAGAAATTGCCTTGCTCTCTAAGTCCTCACACCTGTGCAGAGCCAATCTCTTCATCACTGTTAAGATTTAAGAATATAAATTATTCAAATTAGTTATAAGAATGCTAACTATGTTTTGACGAGTTGCACCATTTGGTCCAAATTTACTTTATGAAAAGAGAGGGAAAGAAAATGGTAGGAAACAGATGCCGGTTTTGGTTTGGGTAAAAACATTGTGGTTCCAAATTCTCATCCCAAGCACCCTTCTACACTTTCCTAATTTGCTCTACAATAGCAACAAGAATGACGATTAACAGGAGAATAGAGCATTACCTCCGGGTAGCAATTTTGGTGAGTAACTGTCTGATTGCGTGTGTTTACGATGATTTCACATGATACTGTTGTCTGTAGACATAAAAAAAAGAAGGATCATGTTATTACTTGCTCGCACATCAGCATTCCTTAAGAAAACCAAAAGCATATTTTTCATCTGAAGCTCATCAAGGAAACACACCCTTAGCATTTTGCATTTTCGAGAGGTAAATGGAACCAATCTCAACGAGGAATATATATAATCGTCCACCTCATACAAATATAACATCAACATAGCACCAAAATCATCCTTAAATAAATAAATAAAAATTGGGGGAATACATAATGAAATTGTGCAGACTGCTGAGTCCAAATTTCAAGATTTAAAGGGTGGAATACATGGTTAGTATAATACTATATCATACCGTTGTAGCAAACTATCAACTCATCTTAAGAAATAAGTATACTATCCAACAATGAATAACAATAATCAATTATGCTCCCATCTGCAGTCTGTTTGATTCAAGGTACCTATCCTCACATCTCCTAGTTTATGGATTTGCTCTAATTTATATATATAAAAAAATTCAAGACACAATGACATGTGATTTAAGTCAACAAAGATGCCCCAATAAGCATAAGGCAGTATTGATTTCTAAATTAGAACGATATAAACCTAACAATTTTACAATTTGTAGAAATTTCAAATTAGAAAATGTTATTATTATCTTTGACAGATTCCTGTATAGCTACAAATACTTTTTATAGCTAAAAGTTTCTAACTACAGCTCGTAAGTAGCATTAGCTGATTCAGAATCTGAGAACATAGAAGACTTGAACAAGATTGAAGAAAAAAATGCAAAAACGAAAAGCAGAAAATTCGCATCAATATTATAAAAAAACATACCATTTCAAGAGCGCAGGCGGTGGGGAAGGCGGCGAGGCGGTTACCACCGAAAAAACAAATGTTGTTAAACCTGATCTAGGCAATCAAATTGGGGGAGCCATATACCTAATTGACATATCCTAATACGCACTAAACCCAATTTGGAAGAAAAAATTGCAAAATCAAAATAGCTAGCACGGAAGATCTTTAAAACGTAATTAATTAAATCTAAATCAATAAACCGGAAGTAAACAAAGCAATAAACCGGAAGTAAACAAAGCTGGTCATCAATTAAAAGCAGCAGCAATGCAAAAATCAGCTTATCGAAAACTAGTGAAAAAACAAAAAGTTCGCCTGCATAAGAGCTCAGATTTGGCGCAAAACAACATATAAGCTCTTCAATTAAGAATCTAAGATGTGTATCACCCACATATGCTCAAATGAAATTGAACCTCAAGCCAAATCCCCGTATGAAATAGGTGAAATTGAAAATGGAGCTAATCTCATTGTTGGATTGAAATTCAATTGGTTGATATGTGGTGAATTGAATTGGGGATGAAGAATTATCGAAAATTGGAGAATTCACTAGCTAGAGAGAGAGAGAGAGAGAGAGAAGAGAGAGAGAGAGAGTGGCGCATGAGTAAGTTTGAGAGAATTTTTGTTATTAATTAATCAATTCTTATCTATTAATTAGAAATATGATTTTTCTCCCCAAAAAATAAAAAAAGAAATATTAGTTTCCACTTTTAATGACGGTGGAATTGTTCCTTAGAAATAATTCTGACCTTTAATTAGAGAACTATTATTACTCTCACTAATAATATGTTAAATTACACAATTAGTGAGGGTAAAAATCCCATAACTAATTTTTTCGTCACTAAAGCTCCTTTCTCTTGTAGTGAAAATAGAAAACACTTTTTTTCGAATTGTATGACTTAGCTAATTTGTGTCAAAAAATCTGAGTGCTTTACATCTCTATCTTTAAAGTGATTTATATGAAGGGTTTTCCAATTTTCCAATACCATCCACCATTGGAAATCTATCAAATTTGGGGTATTTAAGGCTCTCTTCCAACAAATTAAATGATGAGCTTCCATTCTGTGCAACATGACATCCCTTCAAATTCTCATTTTCTCAAATAACAGTTTGAAAATCTTTGGACATATTTCATCTAAATGCAAATCACTTTAGTGGCCCCATTCCATCAATATTTATGAGAGGGTCTATTTTTTAGTCTAACAATTTGAGTGTTAATAAATTGCAAGGAAATTTGTCTATACGTGTGTTCATATAAGATATGCGATTTGTCTAATTCCTTTGTTACTCCACATATGAAATAGAAAAGAATGACTTATCTAATTAATTTTGAATCTTTGATTTCTCAACTTGCTAGGTTGTTCTCATTTAATTAGCTCGTGCTTAATTAACTAAATACTTTAACAATAGTTGGATTTGTTGTTTCCAACCATATTGTAACTCTATTAATTTTAAGGATCAATGTAAACAAATGCTATATTAAATTAAGATGCCATTGAATATATGAAACATGCATGGGTGATATAAGAATAGAAGAGGTAATTTAATTTCCATCAAAATACTTCACGTGCATAAAATGTATTTCTTCATTGCCATGTTTCTTTATGTATCCAGATTGTCTCTAAAGCAATATATATCTCCGTTGACTTCTCAAACTTCCAGGTCCAATACCATCCACCATTGGGAATCCATCAAATTTGGAGTCTTTATTCCTTTCTTCCAACAAATTAAATGGTGAGCTTCCATTCTGCATCTGCAACTTGACATCCCTTCAGTTTCTTCTGCTCTCAAATAACAATTTGGAAGGGACAGTTCCACAATGCTTTCGAAACTTGAGCAAATCGTTGTCCATATTTCATTTAAATGAAAATAACTTTAGTGGCCCCATTCCATCAATATTTATCAAAGGGTGTAGTCTTGAGTCCATCAATTTGAGTGGTAATAAATTGCAAGGAAGATTACCTAAATCCTTAATCAATTGCAAAAGTCTGAGGGGCCTCGATGTTGGAAATAATAGAATACAAGATGAATTTCCGTTTTGGATGGAAGCTCTTCCTGAGCTTCGAGTGCTCGTCTTGAAGTCTAACAAGTTTGATGGTAACATGTCGTTGGCTTCACGAAGCAACCTTCCATTTCCTAAGTTGCAAGTTTTAGATATATCAGAGAACAAATTTGTGGGGTCTTTACCTCAAAAATATTTCAAGAATTTCAGAGCAATGATGGATATGAAGGAAAATCAAACAGATGGTGATTATGACTATTTTTCAATTTACGTGGAGATGATAATCACCTTGAAAGGTTTGGATCAGTTATTGAAGAGATTGTTGGAAGACTTTACAATCATTGACTTATCCTCTAATAAATTCTCTGGTACTATTCCACATTCCATAGGTAATATGAATTCTTTGAGATACTTGAATTTGTCGCACAATAATCTCATGGGACTCATTCCTGCATCTCTTGGAAATATAAGTGTGCTTGAATCATTGGACTTGTCATCGAACAAATTGGATGGAGGAATTCCAAGTGAACTGACAAGCTTGACATTTCTTGCGAAATTAAACCTTTCAATGAATGATCTGGTGGGGCAAATACCACAATCTACTCAGTTTTCCACATTTGAGAATGATTCATACATTGGAAACTTGAGATTGTGTGGAGTTCCGTTGACGAGAAAATGCAACGAGGAGAATGAGCAGCGGAAGCAGCCAGAAGAAGAAGAAGAAGATGATGAGTATGGATTTATAGATGGATTTGGATGGAGAAGTGTGGTGATGGGATATGGAAGTGGATTCATAGTTGGAATTGGAATTGGTTACATTATCATTAGAAAAGCAAGGCCAAGATGGTTAGTGGAATTCTTTTTTGGTGTTGGATATAATAAGAAGAAGAAGAAGAAGAAGAGACGCAACACAGCAACACCAACACAGAGGAGAAGTTGATACAACATGAAAAATTTAAAAGCTTGTTCGAGTTATTTTGATCTTTGTATCACACTTTTTCTTCAGTTTGTTGTAAGTGTTTGTGCTTCAATTGTTTCTCTCTTTCTTTCTTTTTCTTTTTCTTTTTTTGTATTTATTGCTACTTATGTGGTCGTGCTTGATTATTGACACATGATATATAATTATATAGGAGTATGTTTTTATTATTAAATTTGAAGTTAATTAATATAGGAGTATGTTTTAATTATACACAGTGTCATTTACAATATTATAGTGATTACTGGGCGGAGCTTGGTTGGTGGGTTTACTTTTCGAGTTGGGTCGACCCTCAATCCCTGCTATCTTTTTGTCATTTTTATCTGTCCACAATAGTGTGGTTTTTTCATGGACATAAAATTTTATACTTTTATCCCATTCACACATAATAATTACAACAAATTCATCTTACACATTATTTATTACTCCCTCCGTCTCGTAAACTTGGACAATTTCTTTTTGGCACATGTTTTAATGAATTAGTATTTTATATGTTGAGTGTGGAAAGTGAAAAAGTGAAAAGGTGAATAAAGGGAAAAAACTTTTGCCATATAAGAAAAATAGTCAAGCTTCGCGTGACAATCCGAAAAGAAATACTGTTCAAGTTTCACGGGACGGAGAAAATATTATACACATATTTCTCTACTTTATACACATATTTCAAAATTTTCTTTAAACCAATGTTCTTCCATTTACACCATACTTATGGTGAGCGGATGAAGTAATATTTAAAAAAAAAAATTATACACATTTTAAATGTTAAATTCATGAAGATCTTACTCAATTTTTACAGATTGAAAATTTTGTTCATTAATAAATTGGCCTAGTTTCTTCCCCTTCTTCATCTAAATTAGGTCCACTTATCATTTTCTGAAACAAATTAATTTGTTAATTTGCTGTTATTCATTAATGTAATTGTTCATTAAGATACGTAGCTTTCAAAGCGATTAGAATTGGGTAGAAATTTCAGTAGTAAAGGCTGAATTTTTACTGAAATACATAATTGATTGGGTTGTATTATGTTGATTTCATAAAAGAGAAATACCCAAAAAGAGATTAATTAGTGATCAATTTTGGGAGTTAATAATTTCAATATGTCTAATCATATTTTTTGCTTTCTTCAAACTTTCTGGTCATGAAAAGAGCTTTTCTTCAAACATCTTTGACTAAATAACACTATATGAGTCGTTGGGCGTGACCGAAGGGTTATGCCAGTTGAAAAGGGAACAAAATATGATTCTTATATGTGATTGAATGTTGGATCTCAATCTTATAGTCACACACCACTCACTATTCACACGTCTACTTTTGCACTCCACCTCCACTTTAGTAAAGACCCAGTCAAGTTATAATATGTTAGATGGGTATGTTAATTCAGCTCCAAACTCGTGGATTGACCCGATTAATTCGCTGATCAAGAGTGTTATGGTCGAAAATTTTCAACCCGATTGACCTGTAACCGAATAGCCCAGCACCCGATAGGATCGGTCCGAAATTAACCCAAAATCCTACATGCTTGACCCGAAAAATGTGTTCGCTTGATTATATGAAAATTTCTCATTACTTTTTTACAATAAAATTTCTTGTTAATTATTTGATTTTCAACTTCATTACTTTGCTTATGAAAATTAGTATAATAAGATATTTTTTTTCAAAAGTTTGTGAAATGTATTTTGATTCAATATTAGAAATTCAACATTAGAAAGTTTTACTCATCATATGTATTTTTAATTCAATACTTAACATAAAATATTTAGTTGTAAAAATAAAAAAATGATATGTATTTAATAACAACATTGTTAACTTAGTACGTTTTATGAGCTGAAATGTTTTTCGTCCACCTCACCAGGCGTAAGTTTCAATTACCTAGAAAGTTTGGTTCTTTGTTCGCTCAATTCAGTCATATACTACTATTGCGGTTCTTTGTTTGCCCAACCCAATCAACAGAACTTTCTAATCTATGACTGGGTTGGGCGAACAAAGAATCGAACTTTCTAGATAATCGAACTGAATCTCTTTCCAAAATTTACATTTGAACGAAAACAACTCACATTTTCTGGTGGTACCAGAATAACTAAAATGATGAGTTGTAGCAAATGGATGTATTATCCCCAGAAAAATGATTCCTTCTATTGCTGCTGCCACTGCACTTTCAGCCTACTCGCCCTGCCCTCGTCGCCCCTCAGCCACCTCACTCGGGACCAGATTTGGATGCTTCCTTTTGGCGGATGAGATTCAGTGTTTCATAATTTTTTGTGTACCACGGACTCTCACTATTATCTATTATTGTTAATACGAAATAATGAAAATTAAATTTGGTATAATAATGTGAATAATACTTACCTATTATATCAGAAAATTGAAATTAAAATATATTATCATCATAATAATAAATTATTAACTAATAAAAAAATTAAATAATTAAAAATAATTATATATCCTAATTAAGTATAAAATTAAAATTGAAGAAAAAATTATTTAAAAAGTAAAAAAAAATAAAATTGGGCCAATTATATGATCTAAATAAGGCACTCGGTTCGAATTTCAATTCACAAAAAAAAAAAGCTTATCAATTGTCCAAACTTTCATTCTAATTTTTTTTCGCACTATAAAAAAAAAAATAATGGCCGAATATGACTATGTGAGCCTTATGGGCCGGGCTGACATGGTTTGGTAAGAGTTCAGCCCAAGACATGGTTTGGTAAGAGTTTAGCCCAACTGCGAATATTTACAACACATACAATTTTTTTTTATTTTACACCAAATTATCGAATTGATCTCTATTTCAATTTGGTCTACGATAGTCTAACAAAGAAAAATTATTATTATAAATATAGAGAAACATGGTTGCATTGAGGAAGTAGTTGATGTGCCATGTCGCAATATTTTACGTGTCCCACTATTAAATTTATTAATTTAAATTATAAAAATTCAATTAAAAATAAAATTGATTATATTGGTTCAAAAAACTACATAGCTTAATTATATCAATTTTAATAACTAATTCCACTAAAAAAAATTCTTGTAACTAATTAATTATATCCCCCAACGGAATAATATAAAAAGTAATTAATAAATAGAAAGTTAAACTATAAAACACGAGAAATTAAATAAAGAAAAAATATGGAAGAAATCTTACAAAATATTAGTGGAACTCATATAAAATATATTTTTCTAGGTATATGACTACATAGATCACTTTTTAATTGTTAGTAAATGTTACTCCCTCCATCATGTAAAATAATAGTCATAATTTTTTTTTGAAGCATTCTAAAAAAATAGTCATATTCTATTTATGGATACTATCCTACAATAAATTACCCTCTATATATTAATTTATTTACCTATTTTGTCATATGATCGGACTCTTTCTCCATTCATAATATAATTAATTATTATTAATATTATTATTAATAGTGTGTGTGTTGGCCTAGCGGTTGGAGGTTAATGCCCAAGACTTGAGATCCTGGGTTCCAAGTACTCCGTCGCGTGATCTTTGAAAAAATAGTCATAATTTTTTTTGAAGCGTTCTAAAGAAATAGTCATATTCTATTTATGGATACTATCCTACAATAAATTTCCCTCTATATATTAATTTATTTACCTATTCTGTCATATGATGGGACTCTTTCTCCATTCATAATATAATTAATTAATATTATTATTATTATTAATAGTGTGGGTGTTGGCCTAGCGGTAGGAGGTTAATGTCCAAGACCTGAGATCCTGGGTTCCGAGTACTCCATCGCGCGATCTTTGAATTTCTTTATTTAATTATGTAATTTATCAAAAAAATATTATTATTAATACTATTTTTATGATATGAACCTTTCGCCACTCATAACATACTTTATAAACATATTTGACCAATTTTATTAAAATTTGTGTCGCTCCCTCTTAGAACTAGATATTTGTACATGATCAATTATCATCCTAACAGAGAAGAAAAGAAGTTGGTAGAAATAATTTTCTCTCCAATTATTACCAAAAAACTGAGCTCTGTGCTGTCTTAATTTCCACACGTCTACTTTTGCAAATAATCACACACCACTCAACATTCACACGTCTACTTTTGCATTCCACCTCGCTTTAATAAAGACCGAAACGTGTGGTTTATAATATCTTAAGACCCTCGTTTTAATAGCCCGACTTTTAACGATGAATTTTATCTAGGGTGTTGTAACATTTGGTATGAGAGCCAATCACATACTTTGATTTGGGTGCATTTTATATCGCTTTAGGGTGTGTTTATTTTAGTAGTAAAATTTTCATTTGAAAATGATGGATAAGAAAAGGTAAGATAATATTATATTTTTCTCCTTTTTTTATTATGTGTTTACTTTGTTAGAAATAGATGAATAAATAAATTGAAATGTTGGAAAATATTTTCACACCCTCCCAATAGGATAATAGTATCCAACATTTGTGAAAAAATGAGTGAAAAAGGGCTGCCCGAATAAATTTTCCAGCCTGACCAGAGAAAATTATCTATCATAGGAAACATGTGAAAATGATGGAAAATATACTTTTTCTAACATTTTCTATCAAAGTAAACACACCCAAATTAAATTGAAGCATGTGATTTGTAACACCTTAAGCATTTTCTCTTGAATATACTAAAGCCAAGTAAGATGCACATTGATCATAACAAAATCAATGTCTACTCTATGCAAAGGCCCACCGTTGCAGACAACAACTTTTTATAAAGAAAAAAAAAGGGTTATCACCAAGAAAGTTGTTTTGCAATTAATAATATGATAAATAGAAAACGTGACGGGTTTGAGGTCTTCTTTGCCGTACACGTGGCGCACAATTATATGTTGGCAGTGTATTTGAGAATTTTGAAATAAAAATAAGAATAGAATTTAAGAATGATCAAATTAAAATAATAAAAATATAAATAATCCAGTAAAATCATAAATTTAAAAAATAATCACATTTACTAGTTTATTTTTTACAATTCACTACTAACCTATGATCTGCGTGTGGTGATGTTTTCCCACTTTAGGTGGTGTTGTATTGTTTGGTGCTGAGGCCTCACACGCATGGCGTTTCTTGCTTGCGTGTGGTGATGTTTTCCCATCGTTTGGGTGGTGGTGAGGTCCCGCTTGCATGCAGGTTGCATAATTGATTATAGGTTTGGGTGATTTTAGGTTTTAAACTCAAATTCGCGACTATGGTTATTTTTAATTGTGAATTCTAACTTTAAAATTTGAATTCACAACCTATATCCGAGTTGTGAATTCATCGTGAAATTGAGAACAATAGCAATACACACTCGATTAAATCACATTTTATTACCAAAATAAAGTTATATTTAAATGTTAAATTTAGATGTCGGTTGATGAACGAGATAACAAAACAACACTTGTTATACAAAAATCACATAGCTTGCTTATACCAACACTCAAATTGCAGATTTCTTCGCTGAGACATTCTGTCGAATTGTTGGCGGACATTCTTATTCTTCCATTTGCACTGCCGCAGCCAACGCCGCTCCCGCCACAAACGGCGGCAAGTATGGAGCCGAGGGTGGAGGAGAGAGAGAAAATAAAAGTGAGAAGAATCAAAGATATGTCGCCCTTTAGCAACCAAAAAAAAAACTCCATTGTTAACCTAATATTTTCAATTCAACTAACGTAATTCATGATATTCAAATGTTCAGTTCACATTTAAACCAATCAAACCAGTAAGTTGAGGATTAGCCCTGATGGATAAATGTTTAGTTCAAAAAGGGTGAATTAATTCATCATTTCCCAAAAATCAAGAAACTCATTTCAAACTTGTATTTTGCATTGACTAGTAAATAAAGTAGATAAGTTAAGAAAAGCTTCGTCTCATTTTCCAATGGGAAAACAAAAACGCCGCAAATAGTGTCTGTTGCTTTCGCCTCAGAATTCAATATTGTTAGAAATGGATATTGGGCTCATTCCTCCCTTAAAAGGCCTTATAAGGGAGAGGGAGTATATTGTATCAAACCTATCATACACCTAAATCTAGATTTGATGCACTATGGTATCCAAATATAAAAAATTCATTTCAAGCTTTGAGAATTTCATATGAAACGTAGACGATGGTGACAAATAATGTATTTCTCAAGAAAATAAAGTTAAAATTGATTAGAGAAGCTTCCCTCATATTTCCACAAAAATGTGAAAAATTTGCATTCCAGTTGACTTAGACTTGACTTGTAAATAGACTCTGCTACAATTATTTTAGATTTGAATATAAATGTCAATTGGTAGGCTTTTTGTTTTCTCACACAATTAGCACTCACAATATGGATACATTTTCCACATTTTTCCTTCTTTCGCTACTCTTATTGTTTTCATGTCTTAGCCTTTCTGCTGCACAGAACATAACTCAAATCAAAAGTGATGAATCCATACTTCTTGCTTTAAAATCCCACATCACTTCTGATCCTCACAATATGTTGAAAAATAATTGGACCAGTGGAACCTCGTTTTGCACGTGGATAGGAGTTACTTGTGATTCACGTCGTAGCAGGGTCACTAAATTAAATATCTCTGATATGGGACTCGAAGGAAGCATTTCACAGGAAATTGGAAATCTTTCTTCCCTCGCTTATCTTGATATGAGTGGAAACTCTTTTCATGGTTGTATTCTTCTCTATCCATTTTTAAATTTGTAGTTAGTAGAATCTATTTATTTATACGGTAACTCTATCAGGTCGGCTACCAAAGGACATTTGCAGTCACAATAACCTTCAAAGACTCAAACTACTTGACTTGTCGTCTAACAAATTGCAAGGAGATATACCGTCAAGTTTGTACCAATGTCCACAACTTGAGAGTATTGACTTGTCACGCAACAATTTGATAGGTATGTTCTTATCTCTATACTGAGAACTTAACTAGTTTGATGCCTTACTATTTCATTTCTATTGACAATCCAGAAATTGGTTGATAATGTCATTCAGTTTAAACGTAGATTTTGGGGTAAATGGCAAAGCTACGGCTCTTGCATCTAATGATATTCTGCAGTTCCTCAGTAACATGATGAATACATAGCTAAGCAATTTATTTATTCTTTTCTCATTTTACTTTCAACTTTATTAATACTAATTCTTTATTCAGATGCTCAATCTAACAATAAAATCGGGCATACACCTAAATCTAGATTTGATATATTATAGTCTCCAAATATAAAAAACTAGTGAGTATTTTGACGTAGAATTATTTTAAATTGTAATTTAAATTAAGTTATAGTATTATTTTTCGTAATGCTATTATCTAAGTTGATTTGTGAGATTATATGGTCTGGAGTTTGTAAAATTTGGTCACAATACACTTAACAAAAACTTAACAAAATTCTTAAAATTTGTGCTGAAGCTATTTAGTATATATTTTTTTTGCGTACGGAGGGTGTATTTTATATCATAATACTTTATCAGGCCGCCTACCAAAAGACATTTGCTCGCATAACAACCTTCAAAGACTCAAACTACTTAGCCTGCGGTTGAACAAATTGGAGGGAGATATACCATTGAGTTTGGGTCAATGTACACAACTTGAGAGTATTAACTTGTCATGGAACAACTTTGGTGGAAATGTCCCTCGAGAAATTGGGAACATCACAAAGCTTAAGGAATTACGCCTTAGGTGGAACAATTTGAAAGGTATGCTCTTGTCTTTATACTAATAATTTAACTTGAATAGAAAAAATATTAATTTATTTAACTTATTTTTTAAAATAAAAATAAAATTTAGTCTTATGCTTAAGTCAAAGTCTATTGCCCGTCGTGTAAGAGATGATTATATTTCCCTCTCAATCGATTTTTGAAAATTATTGCATCCAAGAAAAACAATTGAAAGCAATTTTCCATATCGAAGATGCATGTCACTGGGCTCCCCAATAATTTGTTTATAGTTAAGAAATTTAATTATTCTTTTTTCATTCCATGAGCCTGAGAGATCCGATTACTTATTGCAAGATATAGCACCGAAAATCGAACATACAAGCGTCAAAAGAGGTGAAATAATAATAATTTTTTGGGGAATTTATACTGAGAGGTATATATGTTCTTATCTCTATACTGAGAAAATTTAAATAGATTGATACCTTACTATTTCATTTCTACTGATAATCTAGAAATTGGTTGATAATGCCATTCAGTTTAAACGTAGATTTTTGTGAAAATGGCAAAACTTCGGCTCTTGCCTCTAATGATATTTTTCGGTTCCTCATTAACGTGATGTATATATAGCTAAGCAATTTAATTATTATTTTCTCATTTTACTTTCAACTTTATTAATACTGATTCTTTATTCAGATGCTCAATCTAACAATAAAACCGGGCATGCACCTAAATCTAGATTTGACATTATTTCACAGGTGATATTCCGAAAGAGATCTGTTATCTTAATTACTTAGAAGTATTAGACTTGAATGTCACGACTCTTCGTGGATTAAACATTGCCCACATCTCTTTAATTGGTATGTCATTACTCTTTCTGCTATTTTTTTTACTGAGGCATTAACCACCTTTATTGTTATTTCTAATAAGCCAATTGTTAATCATATTTATCGTCACTTTTCTGTCCTATTTTCTGTTCTTTGAACATTGTATATTACTGCTTTGACTCGGTTTACAGTTGAACAAAGGATTAACCTTAGCAATAAATTAAATAAATGACTTTTTAATTTTATGTTAACAACTTATAACCAATTCGTAAATATCAGAGAGACCACTTAACTTAATTAATACTATTGCTCATGATTACTTTAGTAGACTCTAAACCGAATTGTTTACAACTTAGCCCATATCACAAGATATATTGCTCATGCATTACTGTTGGTGGGCTCAATTTCACAGGTGGACTTTATTATTATTATTATTATTATTATTATTATTATTATTATTATTATTATTATTATTATCTCTTTCTGTCTCTCTCTCTCTATTATTGACTCAATTTGCATCGATCTAAATGGAATTGTTTACAATTTATCCCATATGATATATATTCACTTTCATTTAATTAGGAAAAGCACTTCACTAACTATTTTTCTAATACTTATGATTTAATTTGCAGTTCATACTATTTGTAACATATTATTACACCCGATTCAAATCGAGTTATCATGATTTGAAACAATTTCACAGGTGGTATTCCGAAAGAGATTGGTAATCTTAATAATCTAGAGATGTTAGACATGAGTTTCAACAATCTTAGTGGACCATTTCCAAGACAAATCTTGAACATCACAAGTCTCCGTCTACTATACCTCAGCGACGCCTCTTTAAATGGTATGTCTGCACTACTCTTTAAGCCAAAATTTTAAAAACAACTATATATCGTACATAACTAACCATGGGAATTATAAAAATACGTGATACACATTTAGTTTTATGCTTAAGTCAAAATCTATTGCCCATCGTGTATGAGATGAATATTATATTTCCCTTTCAATCGATTTTTGAAAATCATCACGTCCAAGGAAAATAATTAAAAGAAATTTTCCATATAGAAGATGCCATAGGGCTCCCCAATAATTTTTTTATAGTTAAGAAATTTAATTATTATTATTATTATTTGCTTTTATAAAGTTACAATATTAAAAAGCTAGTGAGTATTTCGATCTAACAACAAAACCGGGCATGCACCTAAATCTAGATTTGATGTATTATAGTCTCCAAATATAAAAAAGCTAGTGAGTATTTCGACTTGGAATTATTTTAAATTGTAATTTAAATTAAGTTATAGTATTATTTTTCGTATAATGCTATTATCTAAGCTGATTTGTGAGATTATATGATCTGGAGTTTGTAAAATTTGGTCACAATACACTTAACAAAATTCTTAAAATCTGTGCCAAAGCTATTTAGGTATATATTTTTGCATACGGAGGGTGTATTTTATACCATAATACTTTATCAAGCCGCCTACCAAAAGACATTTGCTCGCATAACAACCTTCAAAGACTCAAACTACTTAGCCTGTGGTCGAACAAATTGGAGGGAGATATACCGTTGAGTTTGGGTCAATGTACACAACTTGAGAGTATTTACTTGACAGACAACAACTTTGGTGGAAATCAACTTGTACATTAATGTTTTAGCAATAAACTATATGCTTTGATTAAAAAAAAATGACTTTTTAATTTTATTTTAACAACTGAAAACCAATTTGTAAATATCAGAAGGCCCATTTAATTGATTCATTGCCAAGAATAAATTGAACCGAGTAAAAATTAAGTGGATTCGACAAATACCATTTAATATTCCCTTAATAATGTATTCGAACTAACAAAAACGAACCATTAAATATAGTGTTCTAATACTTATTATTTTTGTGGTCGTGTTATAATAATCAAATCAATTTATTTTACGATTTGGCAATTGTGGAGGTGATATTCCAAAAGAGATTGATTATGTATATCTTGGGAATAAGAAATTCCACAATGCTATGAAAACTTTAGCAAATCTTTAGCCATCTATCGTTCAATTATAAATCAGTTTAGTGGTAAAAAAAATTAGACGGAACATTACATAAATTATTTGTCATCCATTTCCTAATTTGTTGGTTTTAGATGCATTTGTTGAAAAGATATTTCAAATTATCTGTCAAAGTAAGATATGCGATTTGTCTAATTCCTTTGCCAATGCATGCACAATATGAAATAGAACACGAATGATATTTAAAAAAAAAAAAAAAAAAAATAGAAAACACTTTTTTTCGAATTGTATGACTTAGCTAATTTGTGTTATCTTTAAAGTGATTTATATGAAGGGTTATCCAATTTTTAGGTCCAATACCATCCACCATTGGGAATCTATCAAATTTGCAGTGGCTAGACCTCCCTTCCAACAAATTAAATGGTGAGCTTCCATTCTCCGTGTGCAACATGACATCCCTTTAAATTCTTATTTTCTCAAATAACAGTTTGGAAATCTTTGGACATATTTCATCTAAATGCAAATCACTTTAGTGGCCCCATTCCATCAATATTTATGAGAGGGTGTATTTTTGAGTCTAACAATTTGAGTGTTAATAAATTGCAAGGAAATTTGTCTATACGTGTGTTCATATAAGATATGCGATTTGTCTAATTCCTTTGTCACTCCATGTGCAATATGAAATAGATTTATATATCTTGATATAAATGGAAACTCTTTTCATGGCACTATTTCCTCCATCTATTTTTAATTTGTTGTTAATAGAATATATTTATTTATATGGCAATCCTATCAGCTCGTGTGATATCCCGACTTTTCTATAAGAAATATAGGAGATCTTTACTTAGTTTATTATTGCTACATGTCCATTTTTAATAAATTATATTATTCCAAAGAAATTTTACAACTTTGACGTTCATGATTTTTTTTTAGAAATTAGTTGATAATGTCATTCAATTTCATGCTTTCACTACCTTGTTATGCCATTTTTTTAATTATGCTTTATTGACTTGATTGGAATAATAATTTAGTTTTTGAAATAATTCAAAAATATGGAAAAGAATTTTGGGTTGTCTATATTTTTTATAAAAACTATTTTTGATTGAATGATATTTTATCTAAGAATCAATAGAATACATGTTTTTATTGAAGAAGACCCTTTCATAAAAAAATTAACAAAGTGGGCATTTTTATCTATTAACATTTACTTTTATCCATCTAAACTAATCCTCAAAAATAAGTTTTTATAATATTTTTGATGAATTAATAGTTATTTGAGTAGAAGTCAAAATTTGTGGCTCAATGATTTGACTTCCACGCGGCATTGTCACATAAGTCAAATAATGACTTGCAAATTGAGTTGTCTTGTAAATTAATACTTTATCCGTTCCATAAAAATGTGCATCATTTTTTGTAGCACGAGTTTTAATAAAATGTTAAATAATTGTATTGAGAGTTGAAAAAGTGATTGATTTTATTAAAAAATTAGAATAAGAAATAAAAAATTAGTGGTGTAGTAGTGTCCAAAAATGACAATGCACACTCTTATGGGTCGGAGTAAGCTAGTCTGCAAAAATTCTAGGCTCACAAGAACAGTTTTAGATTTGAAAATAAAGGGCATTTGTAGGCTTCTAGTCTCCAAAATTCTAGGCATATTTTAAATCAACTATTACTCTCTTTTTTATTAAAAAAAAGATTAGTAACGATTTTTCATTTTCCCAATAGTGATTCAAATCCCTAATCTATTAATTGGAAGCGGAGAACTTTACCAATTGAGTCACGCTTCGTTATGAAATTAACTATATACTTATAACTTTGCATGACTATATATGACTTTGAATTTATTAGATATAAATTCTTGCACATTAATCTTTTTGCAATATGCTTTGATTAAAAAAAATGACATTTTAATTTTATTTTAACAACTTAATACCAATTTGTAAATATTAGAGGGCCCACAAAACTTAATTGATATTACTTAGCCCATATCACAAGATATATTGCTCATGATTACTACGGTGGGCTCTTATTATTATTATTATTATTATTATTATTATTATTATTATTATTATTATTATTATTATTTCTCTCTCTTTTTCTATACTTGACTAGGTTTACATCGATCTTATTAAATGGAATTGTTTACAAATTAGCCCATATGATTAGAAAAGCACACCACTAACTAATTTTCTAATAGTAATTATGATTTTAGATTGGTTAGATTAACTATATATGACTCTGCATTGAATAGGTTAGATATAAATTCTTGTACATTAATCTTTTAGCAATAAACCGTATGATTTGATAAAAAAAATGACTTTTTAATTTTATTTTAACAACTGAAAACCAATTTGTAAATATCAGAGGCCCCACTTAATTGAACCATTGCCAAGACTAAATTGAACCGAGTCAAAATTATTTGGATTGAACAATTACCATATAATATTCACCTAATAATGTATTCAAATTGACAAAAACGAACCATTAAATATAGTGTTCTAATTATACTTATTATTTTTGTGGTCGCGCGTGTTATAATAATCAAATCAATTCTTTTATGACTTGGCAATCAAAGAGATTGATTAGGGAATAAGAAATTCCACAATGCTATGAAAACTTTAGCAAATCTTTGGCCATCTTTCATTCAATTATAAATCAGTTTAGTGGTTAAAAATGAGATGGAACATTACATAAATTTGTTGAAAAGATATTTCAAACTATCTGTCAAGTAATTCTTGTGAAGATTTGCTACTATTGAGAATCTATCAAATCTATGGAACCTAGACCTCTCTTCCAATGAAATGGTGAACTTCCACTCCATTTACAACTTGACATCCCTTGCTATCTGCAACTTGGCAGAAACGCTTGCAAAACTTGATCAGATCTTTAGCTTATTTTGTTTTCTTAGCTTGCTGGCTTCTTCTCATATAACTAATTTATGCAATTAGTTAGATAAATACTCTAACAGCAGTTGGATTTTCTGTTTCCAGCCATATTGGATCTTCTATTTTCTCAATGTTAACAGATGATTTGTTAAATTATGATGTCATCAAGTATACTTGGTGTGCATGTCTTCGTGATACAGGGAAATATAAGATTTGTAACAAAATATCTTGTGTGCATTACTAATTGATTTATACTTTAGAGGCATTTAGAAAATAATAAAGTTTCAGCATATGTTTTCAAGTACAAAACAAAATGTCTTTCTTACTATCCTCCATCTTTAAAGCGATTGAAATGAAGGGTTCTTCAATTTTTAGGTCCAATACCATCCACCATTGGGAATCTATCCAATTTGCAGTTCCTAGTGCTCTCTTCCAACAAATTAAATGGTGAGCTTTCATTCTTTATATGCAACTTGAGATAATAACTTTTTTACAAACTTGATCGGATCTTTGGCCATTTTTGTTTGAACTAGTCTTTTTAATATTTTACATTTGGTAAGATTAGATATGCAATTTGTCTAATTCCTTTGCCAATGCATGCCCAATATGAAATAGAACACGAATGATATTAATAATAAAAAAAAATAGAAAACACTTTTTTTCGAATTGTATGACTTAGCTAATTTGTGTCAAAAGATCTTAGTGCTTTACATCTCTATCTTTAAAGTGATTTATATGAAGGGTTGTCCAATTTTTAGGTCCAATACCATCCACCATTGGGAATATATAGAATACAAGATGAATTTCCGTTTTGGATGGAATTTCCGTTGACTTCTCAAACTTTCAGGTCCAATACCATCCACCATTGGGAATATATCGAATTTGGACTGGCTAGAACTCTCTTCCAACAAATTAAATGGTGAGCTTCCATTCTCCATGTGCAACATGACATCCCTTCAAATTCTTATTTTCTCAAATAACAGTTTGGAAATCTTTGGACATATTTCATCTAAATGCAAATCACTTTAGTGGCCCCATTCCATCAATATTTATGAGAGGGTGTATTTTTGAGTCTAACAATTTGAGTGTTAATTATATCGCAAGAAAATTTGCCTATACGTGTGTTCATATAAGATATGATATTTGTCTAATTCCTTTGTCACTCCATGTGCAATATGAAATAGATTTATATATAAAAAAAAAGTTGAGTAATATATTTTCTCAATAAAAGAAAAAGGAAAACATACTCTAATATTTTGAAAAGTAATTGGAGCAGTGTAATCTCTTTTTCACATGGATAATAGAGTGACTTATTTAGAACTCTAGCTGGGGTATGACTTGTGGGACTCGAAGGCAGCATCCCACTAGAAATCGGAAATGTGTCTTCACTTGTTTATCTTGATATGAATGGAAACTCTTTTCATGGTACTATTTCCTCTATCTATTTTTTAATTTGTTGTTAATAGAATATATTTATTTATATGGTAATCCTATCAGCTTGTGTGATATCCCGACTTTTCTATAAGAAATATAGAAGATCTTTACTTAGTTTATTATTGATACACGTCCATTTTTAATAAATTATATTATTCCAAAGAAATTTTACAACTTTGACGTTCATGATTTTTTATTTTTTTTAGAAATTAGTTGATAATGTCATTCAATTTCATGCTTTCACTACCTTGTTATGCCATTTTTTTTTAATTATGCTTTATTGACTTGATTGGAATAATAATTTAGTTTTTGAAATAATTCAAAAATATGGAAAAGAATTTTGGGTTGTCTAAATTTTTTATAAAAACTATTTTTGATTGAATGATATTTTTATCTTAGAATCAATAGAATACATGTTTTTATTGAAGAAGGCCCTTTCATAAAAAATTTAAGAAAGTAGACATTTTTATCTATTAACACTTACTTTTATCCATCTAAACTAATCCTCAAAAATAAGTTTTTATAATATTTTTGATGAATTAATAGTTATTTGAGTAGAAGTCAAATTTTGTGGCTCAATGATTTGACTTCCACGCGGCATTGTCACGTAAGTCAAATAATGACTTGCAAATTTAGTTGTCTTGTAAATTAATACTTTATCCGTTCCACAAAAGTGTGCATCATTTTTTGTAGCACGAGTTTTAATAAAATGTTAAATAAATATATTGGGAGTTGAAAAAGTGATTGCCTTTATTAAAAAATAAGAGTAAGAAATAAAAAATTAGTGGTGTAGTAGTGTTAAAAAATGACAATACACACTCTTATGGGCCGGAGTAAGTAGTCTCCAAAAATTCTAAGCTCACAAGAACAGTTTTAGATTTGAATAAATCAACTATTACTCTCTTTTTCATTAAAAAAAAGACTAATAACGATTTTTCATTTTTTCCAATAGTGATTCAAATCACTAATCTATTAATTGGAAGTGGAGAACTTTACCAATTGAGTCACGCTTCGTTATGAAATTAATTATATACTTATAACTTTGCATGACTATATATGACTTTGAATTGATTAGATATAAGTTCTTGCACTTTAATCTTTTTGCAATAAACCGTATGCTTTGATTAAAAAAAATGACATTTTAATTTTATTAATACCAATTTGTAAATATCAGAGGGCCCACAAAACTTAATTGATATTGCTCAATTCATAACTATATATAACTTTGAATTGATTAGATATAAATTCTTGCACATTAATCTTTTTGCAATAAACCGTATGCTTTGATTAAAAAAAATGACATTTTAATTTTATTTTAACAATTTAATACCAATTTGTAAATATCAGAGGGCCCACAAAACTTAATTGATATTGCTCAATTCATAACTATATATGACTTTGAATTGATTAGATATAAATTCTTGCACATTAATCTTTTTGCAATAAACCGTATGCTTTGATTTAAAAAAAATGACATTTTAATTTTATTTTAACAACTTAATACCAATTTGTAAATATCAGAGGGCCCACAAAACTTAATTGATATTGCTCATGATTACTTTGGTAGACTCTAAACCGAATTATTGACCACTACTTCGCCCATATCACAAGATATATTGCTCATGATTACTACGGTGGGCTCTTATTTATTTATTATTATTATTATTATTATTATTATTATTATTGGTAAAAAAATCATTGTTATAAATCATTTTAGTGGTAAAAAAATGATATATATGGAACATTACATAAATTATCTGTCGTCCATTTCCTAAAAATGTTAACAAACGCTATATTAAATTAACTCGTGATTAATTAACTAAATACTTTAACAATAGTTGGATTTGTTGTTTCCAGCCATATTGTAACTCCATTAATTTTAAGGATCAATGTTAGTGAATGCTATATTAAATTAAGATGCCATTGAATATATGAGACATGCATGGGTGATATAAGAATAGAAGAGCTAATTTAATTTCTATCAAAATACTTCACGTGCATAAAATGTATTTCTTCATTGCCATGTTTTTTTTTTATGTATCCAGATTGTCTCTAAAGCAATAAATTGCAAGGAAGATTACCTAAATCCTTAATCAATTGCATAAGTCTGAAGGGTCTCGACGTTGGAAATAATAGAATACAAGATGAATTTCCGTTTTGGATGGAAGCTCTTCCTAAGCTTCGAGTACTCATATTGAAGTCCAACAAGTTTGATGGTAACCTGTCGCTGCCTTCACGAAGTAACCTTCCATTTCAAAAGTTGCAAGTTTTAGATATATTTGACAATGAATTTGTGGCCTCAAACATATTTCAAGAACTTTAGAGCAATGATGGATGTGAAGGAAAATAAGACAGATCTAATTAAAAGTAGTGATGATGATGATCTGATCTTTCAAGCTTTCCTGGAGATGACAGTCACCTTGAAAGGACAAGATCAGTTATTGACGAGACTGTTGAAAACCTTTACAACCATTGACTTATCCTCCAACAATTTCTCTGGTAGTATTCCAGATTCCATAGGTAATCTTAATTCTTTGAGATACTTGAATTTGTCGCACAATAATCTCATGGGACACATACCTGCATCTCTTGGAAATATAAGTGTGCTTGAATCATTGGACGTATCATGGAACAAATTGGACGGAGGAATTCCAAGTGAACTGACGAGGTTGACATTTCTTGCGAAATTAAACCTTTCAAAGAATGATCTCGTGGGGCAAATACCACAATCTACTCAGTTTTCCACATTTGAGAATGATTCATACGTGGGAAACATGGGATTGTGTGGATTTCCTTTAACAAGAAAATGCAACGATGAGAACAGGCATCGGATGCAGCCAGAAGAAGAAGATGACGAAGATGATGAGTATGGATTTATAGATGGATTTGGATGGAGAAGTGTGGTGATGGGATATGGAAGTGGATTCATAGTTGGAATTGGAATTGGTTGTTGGATTATTCGATTTGGAAGGCCAAGATGGTTGGTGGAATTCTTTTTTGGTGTTGGATATACATACAACAAGAAGAACAAGAAGAAGAAGAAGACAAGGAAGAGAGCTACTCCAACACACAGGAGAAGTTGATTCACGACAAGCATATATCATGAGCTTTTCTTTCTTGCTTTTTTATTCTTTACCGGACTTTAGATTGTTGTTTTTTTATTGCTACTTGTCAGTTATTTTCTTCTGGGCTTTTTGTCGAACATTTGGCGGACTTCTTTTCGCCATTCTTTAGGGAATCTTAATTCCCTTAGATACTTGAATTTTTTTCACAATACTTGAATTCCCTTCGTCTCTTGTCATCAAATAGATTGGATGGGGAAATTCCGAGTGAGTTAACCAAGTTGAAATTTTTTACAAAATTAAATCTTTAGATGTTTGAATTTTTCCTATATCTCATACTATAATATATTCATGGTCTTCCCAAAAATAATTCGTACTGATGGTCATTACGTCAAATAAGACATTTCATCCCAATGGGTAATTAAAGCACATTAAGACATTGCATCCCAATGTATATTGTGAATGGAGAAGGGTCCCACTTAAAAAATAGTTTTAATAGTGATAATTAATTGTATTGTGAGTGGACGTTCCACTTAGGATTTTTTAATTTTATTTTCATTTATCATTATAATATGAACATGCATTACATCCGATAACAAAAATATATTTTCAAACCAAGCTAATTTGCACTAGTTTCATTATTATTTGATTAATTTATTAATATAATATATAGTTTTATTATACAATATGTATTAGTATCTCAAAAAAATATTGGCGTAAGAAAAATAGCCCAATATTGGCCCACTGTGAAATTACTTAGAAATACCACAAGAAATACCTCAAACGACTTTTTCTGTACGTGAAAGGTTAGTAAGATCATCATTTGGAGTAGGTTGATGTGGAACTATAACTGTAGAAATGATTTTTTTTTTAATACTACATAAATATAAAACGAAGTGGGTTTTGATCCATGAAATAATAAAAATTTGAACTTAAATATAAAATTGTCAAAAATGAATAGACCGAGGTAGATTGGGCCATAGAGCTTCAGGCCCAAAAAGATTTCAAAGCAAAAAATCACATAGCCCATTTTAGCCTGATATTTTTGTATATAAAAGTGATTATTGGGCCGGGCTGGATTGGTAGACTTACTTTTTAAGTTGGGTCGACCCTTGGGACACCTTTACTTATGTACTCCCTCCGTCCCACGAAACATGAGTTGTATTCATGTTTAGGTTATCCCACGAAACTTGTTACATTTCTATTTATAGTAAATACATATTAGGAACAAAATAAGGATAATAAGGTTTCGAGGGGAATTAGGTTTTGGGGGAGGGGGAGGGGGTTGGGGAAAAATATTAAAAAATAGGGTTAATTGCAAATAAATTACTGAACTTTCAACAAATTTTCATTTTGCATGTGATTTTAAGAATTAAAAGTGATTCGAGTATAAATCAAATTTAGTGGCTCAACAATTTCACTTTCATGCTCATGTGGCATATATTAACTCGTGCCCGTGGTGGCTTTGGTTTGCTCTTATTTTCTTTTTCTACTTCAACTATTTTTTTATACTCATTATTTTACAGGTGATATTCTGAAAGAGATTGGTTATCTTAATTATTTAGAGGTCTTAGACATGAGGAGCAACAAATTTAGCGGACGATTACCAAGACAACTTTGGAACATCACAACTCTTCGTGAATTATACATTGCCAACATCTCTTTAATTGGTATGTCATTCCTCTTTCAGCTAATTCTTTTTTTTTTAATAAACAAATAATTTTAAAGATTGCTTGGACTCGAACTTGAGACATTTGTCTAGGTATCAACTGCCTTTATTGTTATTTCTAATAAGCCAAGTGTTAATGATATTAATCTTCTGGTTTCTATCCTTTATTTTGTTCTTTGAACATTGTGTGTAGATGAGGGATTGGGATGTAGCCCACGTTTGGTTGGGTATTTTTAAAGGTTGAAAAGGGACTCAATTAATTGAATCCATTACTTGTTGTTTTATTTGGGTTACCCTCAAATAAAAGTAATCCAATCACCCAATTTGTTATCCCTCAAAATAGAGGGGAAATAAAAGAAAGGAAATCCCTTACTAATGATTCATTTCCATTGTTAAACCAAATACTTAATAAAAGTAATGGTTATTGTTACCATTCCACTCCTTTATTTGATTCCATTCCCTTTCCATTCCTCTACTTGAACCAAACGAGCACGTAGTCAAAATAGATGCGAGGTAAAAGAAATATATTTGGTTTTGGGTAACTATTTTTTTTCATTATAACAAATATATATAGAGGAATGTTTGGGTGTTCAGTGAAAATGTTAGAAAAAATGTGATCTTGTGAATTAGCACTTTTATATATAGTTCGTTTGAATTTGAGCAACGAAAATTCAGTATTGTAGTATAAATCTTAAATTCGTTTGAAAAGGTTTTATATGTTTCCTCAATTTTGCTCCCTAATTAACTTTCTTGATTAGGATTTTGGATTGTATATAATCGCTATGACTCTAAAATGAATTGTTTACAGTTCAGCCCATTTACTTGTAGATTTGTATGTCACAAGTATGTTCCCTTTCATATAATTAGGGAAAGCACATCACTAACTAGTTTTTTAATACTTATGATTTCGGAGCTCATACTATTTGTAAAATATGATTATACCTTATTCAAATTGAGTTGTCATGATTTAACACAATTTCACAGGTGGTATTCCAAAAGAGATTGATAATCTTAATAATTTGGAGATATTAGACACACTACAAAAAAAGTTTCTATTAGTGACATGAGGCTTGGTAGCTAATATTCGTGTCACAAAAATTAGTGGCGTTTGAAAGTGTAATTATTAGTGATTTGCTACATCAACAAATGTCACTAATTTTTATGACACGCATAATAGCCACCAAACCTCATGTCACTAATGGAATTTTTTTTTGTAGTGACATGAGTTACAACAATCTTAGTGAACCATTTCCAAGACAAATTTGGAACATCACAACTCTCCGTAAACTACACCTTCGTGATGCCTCTTTAAATGGTATGTCCCTTTCACAACATGATACCTCTTAAATTTATAAGCAAGAGTTTGTTCATCGTCCAGCATTGGTAAAATGATATGTGCAAGTTTTTCTATAAAGGAAGTAGATTGGTATTCTTATATATCCAAATTATCTGTCAAGTAATTCCTGTGAAGGTTTGGTACCAACTTTCAGGTATAATACCATCCACCATTGAGAATCTATCAAATCTGCAGTGGCTAGAGCTCTCTTCCAACCAATTAAATGGTGATTTGTTAAACATTATTTTCCCTTTTTTTCTTTCAAGTGCGAGTTCAGATAATAGACAAATTTTGCTATTTCCTTCGTCATTGCATGAACTGTATGAAATAGAACATGATTGATATAAACTTTTAGAAACTATCATATGTTTCTAATTTAGTTTTTTTTAGCTTGCTGGCTTCTTCTCATATAATTAATTTGTGCTTAATTATTTAAATACTCTAAACAATTGTTGAATTTTCTGTTTCCGGCCATACTGGATCTTCTATTTTCTCAATGTTACCAAATGATTTATTAAATTATGATGTTGTGGAGTATACGTGGTGTGTATAGGTGCTATAGGAATAGAAGATGTAATAAGATTTGTAACAAAAGATCCTCTAATAATACTTCACTGTATGTTTTCAAGTAATTGCTCTTAAATTTATTATGCTCTATCTTTAAATTGATTTGTGTGAAGGGTTCTCCAATTTTCAGGTCCAATACCATCTACCATTGGAAATCTATCAAATTTGATTATTTTATCGCTCTCTTCCAACAAATTAAACGGTGAGCTTCCATCATCCGTATGCAAGTTTCAATGTTTGATTTCAAGTACATCTTCTCCATCTTTAAATTTTTTTAAAAATGTCTTTCTTCTTGTATGAGTTCTCTAATTTTCAGGTCCAATACCATCCACCATTGGCAATCTAACAAATATGATTACTTTATCGCTCTCTTCCAACAAATTAAATGGTGAGCTTCCATCCTCCATCTGCAACTTGACATCCCTTGATGTTCTTCTTCTCTCAAATAACAGTTTGAAAGGGACAATTCCACAGTGCTTTCAAAACTTCCAATCTTTGCTCATCTTTCATTTAAATGCAAATCACTTTAGTGGCCTCATTCCATCAATATTCATAAAAGGGTGTAGTCTTATCTCCATCAGTTTGAGTGGTAATAAATTGCAAGGAAGACTACCTAAATCCTTAATCAATTGCAAAAGTCTTAAGAGCCTCGATGTCGGAAATAATAGAATACTAGACAAATTTCCATTTTGGATGGAAGCTTCCTCAGCTTCGAGTGCTAGTTTTGAAGTCTAACAAATTTGATGGCAACATGTCGTTGCCTTCACAAAGCTACCTTTCGTTTCCCAAGTTGCAAGTTTTAGATATATCGAGGAATGCATTTGGGGGATCTCTACCTCAAAGATATTTCAAGAATTTTAAAGCAATGATGGGTGTGAAGGAAAATCAAACTGAAACAGACAATTATGAGGATTTGAACTTTGTAGCTTACATGGAGATGACCATCACCTTGAAAGGTAATCTTACAATCATTGATTTATCCTCCAACAATTTCTTTGGGACTATTCCAGATTCCATAGGTAATCTTAATTCTCTGAGATACTTGAATTTGTCCCACAATAATCTCATGGGACACATACCTGCATCTCTTGGAAATATAAATGTGCTTGAATCATTGGACTTGTCATCGAACAAATTGAATGGAGGAATTCCAAGTGAATTGACAATGTTGACATTTCTTGTGAAATTAAACCTTTCAATGAATGATCTCGTGGGGCTAATACCCCAATCTAACCAGTTCTCCACCTTTGATAATGATTCATACATGGGAAACTTGAGATTGTGTGGAGTTCCATTGACTAGAAAATGCAATGAGGAGAAGGGCCACTGGATGCAGCCAGAAGAAGACGACGATGACTATGGATTTGGTTGGAGAAGTGTGGTGATGGGATATGGAAGTGGATTCATGGCTGGGATTGGAATTGGTTACATTATTATTAGAAATGGCAGGCCAAGATGGTTAGTGAAATTCTTTTTTGGCGTTGGATATAATAAGAAGAAAAAGAGACTCAATAGAGTAACACCAACAGAGAGGAGGAGTTGATACTTTGTTTTGAAGATGGTTATTTTAATCTTTGTGTCTTACTTTTTCTTTCTTTCTTGTTTCTCTTCATTTTAATTGTTTCTCTCTTTCTCTTTTATCTTTTTGAATTAGGTCGACTTACATGCTACCACTTTCTGAAACAAATTAAGTTGTTAATTTGTTGTAATTCATTAGTTTAGTTTGCTCTGTGAGACTTCTGTCGTGCTAAGATATTTTGTAATTGCAATTCCGTAATAATTCATGTAGTTGAGGCTGAATTTTTCCTGAATTTAATTTTGTTGTATTAATTACTAGACCAAATATCCACACGTGGTCGGTGAGACATAATCTTTTGGTGCATCAATTTTGCTACTTGAATTAGGCCTCTTACCATAAATTATTTTGGTTGTGTCACGTTGATTGAATCATATACTATTGAAGTGAAGTGAAAACCAGGGGGCTTAGCCCACTGGCCACCGGGTCCTCACTTAAGTGAAGTGACCCGGGTTCGATCCCTCTTGGGAGCGAATTGGAGATTGGAGATATAAGGTGGATTTTGGTGAATGGAGAGATAAGGTGGTTCTTGGAGTGGATGAGGATCTAATTACTACTCCCTCCGTCCCAATATTGTTGGCCACATTTGGTTTCGGCACGGGAATTAAGGAGTTGTAGATTAGTATTTTAAATGTGTGGGTAATATAGTATAAAAGTAATAAAGTAAGAGAGAAATGTGACCAATATTGTTGGCCACATTTGGTTTCGGCACGGGAATTAAGGAGTTGTAGATTAGTATTTTAAATGTGTGGGTAATATAGTTGTAGATTAGTATTTTAAATGTGTGGGTAATATAGTATAAAAGTAATAAAGTAAGAGAGAAATGTGATAAAGTAGGAGAGAGATTGATAAAGTAGGAGAGAGAATGTAATAAAGTGATAAAGTAGGAGAGATAATGTGATAAAGTAAGAGATTGAATGTGATAAATATTTCCATTTTAGGAAAGTGGCCAACAATAGTGGGACAAACTAAAAAGGAAATGTGGCCAACAATATTGGGACGGAGGGAGTAACATCTAACATGACTTTGTCCGATCAAAAAAAAAATACTATTGAATACATTGTTAGAAATGATGCTTAAATGCATTTCATGATTGATATAATTATAGTTCTGAAGGTTCAATATGTTATAATGTTAACTTTAATTTAAAATGATAGCGTGGACGCCGTCGCTAATGTTCAAATTATTTAATAAAAATTAATTTTAATTGATATTAATAAAATCATAAATTGTAACACTTTTTTCAAGTTGATGGTAAAAATTATATATTGACTTTGACTAATTACTCTAATCCAAACCACAAGAAACAATGTAAATATATCTTCAAATAATTTTTTCGGTACGTGAATAGTCAGTAAGATCATTGCAAATGGAGTAGGTTGATGTGGAACTATAGCAGTAGAATTTTTTTTTTTAGATGCAAGTAGAAATTATTTTTTTAATACTACTTAAATTTGAAACGGTTTTTATCCATGAAAAATCAAAAATTTGAAATATAATATAGAATTGTCAAAAATGTTAATCGAGCTAGGTTGGGCCATAGAGCTTCAGGCCCAAAAAGTTTTCAAGCGAAAATTCATGTAGTGATTACTGGGCCGAGCTTGGTTGGTGGGTTTACTTTTCGAGTTGGGTCGACCCTCAATCCCTGCTATCTTTTTGTCATTTTTATCTGTCCACGATAGTGTGGTTTTTTCATGGACATAAAATTTTATACTTTTATGTCATATAAGAAAAGTGGTCAAGCTTCGCGTGACAATTCAAAAAAAAATATTGTTCAAGTTTCGAGGAACGGAGGGAATAATATACAGTATATCTCTATTTTATACACATATTTCAAAATATTCTTTAAACACATGTTCTTCCCTCTACACCATACTTCTTATCGTGAACGAATTAAGTAATATTAAAAAAAAATTATACACATATTTTTCATGTTAAATTCATGAAGATCTTACTCAATTTTTACGTGTTGAAAATTTTGTTCATTAATAAATTTGCCTAGTTTTTCTGTAAATATGAGCATTAATTGGTCAAAATCGGTAATTAAGCAAGCCGCCGTCGCAGTTCGGCTCTTCAAAGCCGAACTGTAAATTTGCCTAGTTTTTCTAAAACAAATTAATTTGTTAATTTGCTGTAATTCATTAATTTAATTTGTTCTGTAAGACTTCTTCCGTAGCTTTCAAAGCGATTAGATGAAATTTTTACTGAAATTGATTGGGTTGTATTATGTTGATTTCATAAAAGAGAAATACCCAAAAAGAGATTAATTAGTGATCAATTTGGGGAGTTCAAAAAGTTTTCATCTTGTCGTGTTAATAATTTCGACATTTAAACATATTTTTTGCTTTCTTCAAACTTTCTGGTCATGAAAAGAGCTTTCTTCAAACATCTTTGACTAAATAACACTATATGAGTCGTTGAAGGAACAAAATATGATTCTTATATGTGATTGAATGTTGGAGGGCTAAATTTTTTACCACATTCATAGATTTTATTGATTTATTTATTCTCATTAGATCTCAATCTTATAGACATAATATTTACTTTAACTTTAATACCTCACGGACAATTCGATCATTTACCATGTGATACGAATGAATAAGTTTGTGTAAATTCTTGTTACACGAATTTTGGTTACACGGAAATTTCATGTAAACCGTGTAAATATGTAAGAGCATATTAATACAAATTGAGTATTATTTTCATATTTTTATTTACATGAATATGGATAGAATTTTCTTTAAGGACGTGTTTGCTTTGAGGTATAAGGAAGAAATAAGAGACATTTATCATCTTATACCTCGTTTGCCAATTTGATGTATGAAAAATTCGGACAGGTTGTACTCCCTCCGTCTCACAAAAACATGAACAATTGGGAGTGACACGGATCTTAAGAAATGTTAGTTGAAAATTATTGTGAGTGGAAAATGGGTTCCACTTTATAAAGTGGTGTGAGAGTAATGAATTTATTAATGAAAAGTAGTGGTGGGCCATGATGGTTGTTTTATGAATTTATAAAAAGAAGGGATAAAAAGTAAGGGGGTAATGTACAAAAAATGAAATATTTATGTTTTTGTGAGACATCCCAAAATGAAAAAATGTTCATGTTTTTGTGAGATGGAAGAAGTATAATTTTTCCGGCAACTCCTTATGCCTTGAGAAAGAGATAATTTTATACCTAAGAAAGGGTGTTATATCACCTTATAAGAAGTGGATAAATATATTATCCTTCAAATCAAATAAGATACTATAAAAAATGTGGTCCCCACTTTAAGTAATAAATTTAATTATACCTCGTTATATACTTATATTACCCCTCTATTTAAAAGGATAAAAAGCAAACACACCCTTAGAGTCCATTACTTTGATGGAAAATGAAACGGAAGATATATTTTCACCGTATACTTTGATGGAAAATGAGAAGTGGGCCAGAGTTTGAAGCGTTCTAAAAAAATAGTAATATTCTATTTATGGATACTATCCTTACCTATTCTGTCATATGATGGGACTCTTTCTCCATTCATAATATAACTAATTAAAATTTGTGTCACTCCCTCTTAGAACTAGATATTTGTACATGATCAATTATCATCCTAATTTTGTCTCCAATTATTACCAAAAAGCTGAGCTCTGTGCTGTCTTAATTTCCACACGTCTACTTTTGCAAATAATCACACACCACTCAACATTCACACGTCTACTTTTGCATTCCACCTCGCTTTAATAAAGACCGAAACGTTGTTTTGCAATTCTACTCTATGCAAAGGCCCACCCTTGCAGACAACAACTTTTTATAAAGAAAAAAAAAGGGTTATCACCAAGAAAGTTGTTTTGCAATTAATAATAAGATAAATAGAAAACGTGACGGGTTTGAGGTCTTCTTTGCCCAAATGGGATCCTCTGTCACAAAATATAGTGTGTACCATGTGTACCACTTTTCATTTCTTTATATTTTAAAATTATTTTTTATTCAATTTTAATTTATTATGCTTTTATATAATATAAAGATAATTAACAAGGGTTCACTCATCCATTTAGGGTTTATAATTATTTTTTTATATTTATTTGAATTAATAATAGATTATTTGGGATCATTAATTCAAAGTTAGGGTATATAATTTTTTAAATTTTAATTTTTCAATGATAAATACTAATTAGAGTTTATAATATAATAATATTTTTTATTTTTATAAAAAACAATTTATAAAATAAAGAAATGAAGAGTGGTACACGTGGTACACACAATATTCTGGGACAGAGGATCCCATCTGCTTCTTTGCCGTACACGTGGCGCACAATTATATGTTGGCTTTTGAAATAAAAATAAGAATAGAATTTAAGAATGATCAAATTAAAATAATAAAAATATAAATTATCCAGTAAAATCATAAATTTAAAAAATAATCACATTTACTAGTTTATTTTTCAATTCACTACTAACCTATGATCTGCGTGTGATGATGTTTTCTCACTTTAAACGGCGGCGGAGGTGGACGCCACAAGTATGTAGCCGAGGGTGGAGGAGAGAGAGAAAATAAAAGTGAGAAGAATCAAAGATACGTCGCCCTTTAGCAACCAAAAAAAAAAACTCCATTGTTTTTTTTTTTTTTTTTTGAGAGAAAAGGCATATCATATAAATCAAACCAAATCAGAGTTTACAATATCAAGAAGCCAAACAGGAAAGTTTGACGTCCACGTTTGCTCACCCTGAGAAACCACAGCAGAAGCAGCTAAAGCATGAGCCGCTCTATTTGCACTTCTTCGAGCATGACAAAACTCCAACACCACGTACTTGCGCGCATGCTCAAAGACCTCCCACAAATCATCACAGAGAGAATCAGACCCTCCCCTCTCATCCTGAAGCACATGGATAGCAAGAAGGGAGTCGGAGAAAAGAAAGACTGGACCAATATCTTGTTCAAGGCAAAAGCCAATAGCAATCATCATAGCGTGGAGTTCCCCAAGTAAAACCGTAGGCGTGAATCCAATCGGTCGGGCACCGGCAAGAGTGATTATACCTGAGGAGTCTCTGACAATGAAACCCGCACCCACTTTCTGTCCATCCTCACGAAAAGATACATCCACATCAAGCCGGAAGCTGCCCGGAGGCGGCGCGTACCAGTCCTTAGCACCTTCGTTAGGCAAAATCCGTTGTTTAATAGTCAAAGAGTGCCGAGCATCTTTGAAGACCTTCAACATGGCATCGCTCCTTTGGATATCCCTAACAAAAGAGACGCCATCAGTGCTATGCTTGAACTCGCGCAAGCACTTCCACGACGCCCAAAGCTTGAACAACCACTTCTCAACTCCCTCCTCACCCATGCTGTCCCAAATCGCCCCACACATATCCTCCAACGAAAGCCGCTGAATTGGTTTGATGAAATCCCAAAACTCGGAGTTCTTCCATGCGTCACGGACTTTCTCACAGAACATAAGGCAATGCGTGGTTGAGCCCCACTCCTTCCAACACCAGGAACAGATCCCGTTAGTCGGGACGTGGTGCCGCAGCAAGTTGACGTCAGTAGCAATAAAGTTCTTAAGAGCTCGCCACGCAAAATGTCGCACTTTGGGCGGAATATTGAGGTTCCACACACGCTTCCACAGCTGGGAACCTAATATTTTCAATTCAACTAACGTAATTCATGATATTCAAATGTTCAGTTCACATTTAAACCAATCAAACCAGTAAATTGAGGATTAGCCCTGATGGATAAATGTTTAGTTCAAAAAAGGTGAATTAATTCATCATTTCCCAAAAATCAAGAAACTCATTTCAAACTTGTATTTTGCATTGACTAGTAAATAAAGTAGATAAGTTAAGAAAAGCTTCGTCTCATTTTCCAATGGGAAAACAAAAATGCCGCAAATAGTGTCTGTTGCTTTCGCCTCAGAATTCAATATTGTTAGAAATGGATATTGGGCCTATTCCTCTCTTAAAAGGCCTTATAAGGGAGAAGGTTGCCTTACCATATAAAGTGGCTCATGCCACTATCCCATCTGTTGACAACGATATTGGGGGGCCCATCATTGGATTTGGTTGGCTCTGATACCATGTTAAAAATTGATATTGAGCCAATTCCTGTAGTAGCCCGCTCTTTTAATTATGATTAAAACTAGTAAATGCAATTTTTATAAATGAATCCAGTTTATGGTCCTGATTTTTTTTTTCAGAAACGGAGTTATTATTTTAGCTTTATACTTTTATAAAGTATGAGAAAAACGCGACGAGGATTATTGAGTCATTCAATAATTTATTATTCAGTTTAATAACTGACTTAGCAAAGTCAAGTTATTAATTTATATGCGATAGAAATATTATTTCTATTATTTACTAGAAGTCGAGGAATTATTCCGACTGCAACGCAGATTAAATCTACGGATTTAATTTAAGTTATATTATAGTTTATCAAGTTAGCAGGCAAGGAAAAAGATATCAAGCAGATACAGAAATGCGATGATTTAAAATCGAAGCCAGTATTTATTTACAGTTCACAGACTACAGTCTAGTTCTCAGCTTGGGGAAAATCGTCTAGTATACCACAAAGGTTGTGGACTCTACGTGGCCACTTAATACCACTCACTAAAGTATTGACACAAAATCAAAATAAAATCTGCATAGTAAAAAAAAAATAGGTGATCATTCCACCATACCCTATGCCTGCACCATTTTTCAAACCATGAAGTAACACCACCAACTTTTGTTTTTTTTTCTCTCCACTACATTTTTCCCCACTAATCTTTGCTCCCTCAGCCACCCACCACCATTATCACCTTCACCATTTCCTCACTCTTCACTCACGGCTCATCCAATTTCCAAGTTCAAAAATTCAAGTTTCCTTCACTGATGTCCAAGTTGTCGAATTCAGCAGGAAGGAAGAGTTCCTGCAACAAATTGTCCTACTCCAATTAATTTACTCCACCGCAGAAACAAATTCAGCAGTCAAGCGCGAGAGTAAGAACTACTCAAGGAGTCAAAATACCTTAGCAAAACCTTGCTATCAGGTGGGCAATTTCTTACGCGTAAATAAAATGCTATGCAAGTGTTATGCTTTAAAATGCAAATTGGATCTTCAAGTATGGTATGCTTTATTACGCTTAAATGAGTTAAGCTTTATTATGATGCACATTAAATGATTACGCTTATTTACGCTTGAATGCTTTACGCTGATAAGTTTATGCTTATGTTTGATGCTTGCGTCTGTTGGGGGAGGCCTCCCTCAACAGTACGATGCCGTGTCCGCTGAGGAGGGCCTTCCTCACGGCGCGATGCCCGTGTCCGCTGAGAGAGGCCTCTCTCGCGGCGCGATGCCAGTATGCCAGTATGCCAGTGTTACAGCGTCTATTGGGGGAGGCCTCCCTCAATAGTACGATGCCGTGACCGCTGAGGGAGGCCCCCTCTCACGGTGCGATGCCCGTGTTCGTTGGGGAAGGCCTTCTCCACGACACGATGCGTGTTGATGTTTGTTAATGAAGATTGATGATGAAGAATGCCCTTATGCTATTTATGAATTTGGAAATGTTTAATGAGCAAAGGATATGAAAGAAACTCATGCCTCTTATGCGATATTGTGTTTTGTTGTTGATGTTATGTTATATGCTTGGCAACTGCCCACTAAGTACTCTTGTACTTAGCCCTTCGATGTTTATGTTTGTGCAGGTTGAGCTGTGATGGGCGATGAAGTGTTGTTGCTGAGTGGAGTTTTTGTCGAACTTAAAGTAGGCTCAGAAAGGATACATGTCTTCATACATGTATCTCAGTTATGCATTCCGCTGTAAACACTGATTATTTCAGTTACACCTTCCGTTGCAAACTCTGATAATGTTTTAGCCAAGCCCCTAACGATGCCTTTTTCCTTTTAAGGAATATAACGCTTATACAAGTTCGTTGAGTACCCTTTTTATGCAAACTATGCCTTTTTCCTTTTTAAGGAATATTTCACGCGTATTCAAGCTCTTTGAGTTTTCTTTTATGCGCCCCTTTCTAAACCCGCTTCTTAATTTCCCTTCCCCAGTCATGGTTTTCCCGGATTAATTATCCTTAATTAAGGCCGGTCGTGACAGAGTGGTATCAGAGCAGTTCGTTTGCTCTGAGCCTAAGAGTTTATTTAAGCCAAACTTAGAATGGATCACTAAAGTGTCTAGATTTCAATCGACAAAGCTCAGCACTTCATCGCATCACACTCAACGAAGCAGAATGGTAAGCTATTCCAAGTTTTGAGTTAATGTTTACAAAAAGTGAGAACTATCGTAATAACAAAGTGAGTAACTGTCAATAGCTTTGTTATGTTGTTATTGAATGAAATGATTTACGCAAGTGCGATTAAGTATGCTTATGGAATAAATCCCTATGAACATAGAGCTATTAAGTTATGAGATCACCACTACGACAGAACATAGAAGCAAACGTAGAAGAACTTCGACTGTATCTTTTGGTGGCTATAGTGAAAGAAGCAAGATAAGTGATGCGTATAGAATAATTTTTAAGCTCGTGATTTTATAGCCGCTATAAATCTCCATGACTTATACCTAAGTATCCAGTTTAGATGATGATATATTATATGCTTAAGAATTGATATGACTCATGGAAATGAGATGCTAAGGACCCTTAAAGCTTACTACATCAATGTTGTCATTGGAGTTATGACTTGTTTACAAGTTAGAATAAGTTAACCTGTACAAGAATTCTTTTGAGGTTTGTATTAGATTATGCTAGAGTGTACTAATTGGCACATATTTGATACCAGAATGCCGCCTAAGAGAGGACGCCCTGTGAGAAACAATAACAATCGCAGAAACCGTAACGCTGTACCCGAAGAACCACAAGATGCTCGAGGACATAACCCATCCCCTCCGCCTCCGACTAGGAGAGTCGAAGAACTCTTTTTAAGGCAAAACCCACCTACGTTTGACGGAACGAGTGAACCGGCTGAAGCTGAGATTTGGGTGCGTGCAATGGAACACATTTTCAACTTTCTACGTTGTAATGATGAGGAGCGCCTATCTTGCGTCTCTTTCCAACTAACAGGATCAGCTGACTTCTGGTGGGAAGCACGTCGAAAAATTCTGACACCAGAACAATGGGCAAGTTATACTTGGGAAGATTTTAAGACAGGATTATATGATAAATATATTCCGAAAAGCTATAGGAAGAAGAAAGAAGCTGAGTTCTACGAGTTAAAGCAAGGAAAGAAATCAGTGGTTGAATACGACAAGGAATTCTGCAACCTGTCTAGGTTTGCTCCACAACAAGTAGACACAGATGAGAAGATGGCAGAGAAATTTTGTGTCGGTCTGCGACACGAAATTAAGATGACTTTAGCAAGCCACAGAGGACTCTCATACACGGAGTCTCTGAACAGGGCACTTGACATTGAAGCTGCAATGCCGTCAGACAAGTCAGCCCCACCGTTTATCTCGATGCCAAACGACTTACCGGCAGCCTCGCATACTCTCAAAGGGAAGCGCAAGTGGGACAACAATGAAGACAATATCAATCCGATTAATAAGCGAGTATGGCAAGAAAATGAACAGGCCGAACAGTTTATTCAACCAAGGTACGAGGCACAGACTAACCTCGAGCCAACTGGGGATAGCCAAGGTCAGAGAGGAATTTCACCTTGCCCAAATTGCGGTAAAATGCATAGGAGTGTTTGTCGAGCTGGGACTAACGGTTGTTACAATTGTGGTCAAAAGGGTCACTACTCCACGCAATGCCCCAACAGACAACAAGGTTCAGCAATTGGGAACACCCACACCCCCTTGCCAGCAATACGCGGACACTTGTGAAATCAGCCTCAATCACATCAGTGAAAATCTTATGGAGACACCGCAGACAAGAAAAGCTACGTGGGAGCTTGAAAACAAGATGAAGGAAAAATACCCCGAACTGTTTTAGCAGAGATATGCAAATTTCGGGACGAAATTTTTGTTAAGAGGGGTAGTATGTAGTAGCCCGCTCTTTTAATTATGATTAAAACTAGTAAATGCAATTTTTATAAATGAATCCAGTTTATGGTCCTGATTTTTTTTTTCAGAAACGGAGTTATTATTTTAGCTTTATACTTTTATAAAGTATGAGAAAAACGCGACGAGGATTATTGAGTCATTCAATAATTTATTATTCAGTTTAATAACTGACTTAGCAAAGTCAAGTTATTAATTTATATGCGATAGAAATATTATTTCTATTATTTACTAGAAGTCGAGGAATTATTCCGACTGCAACGCAGATTAAATCTACGGATTTAATTTAAGTTATATTATAGTTTATCAAGTTAGCAGGCAAGGAAAAAGATATCAAGCAGATACAGAAATGCGATGATTTAAAATCGAAGCCAGTATTTATTTACAGTTCACAGACTACAGTCTAGTTCTCAGCTTGGGGAAAATCGTCTAGTATACCACAAAGGTTGTGGACTCTACGTGGCCACTTAATACCACTCACTAAAGTATTGACACAAAATCAAAATAAAATCTGCATAGTAAAAAAAAAATAGGTGATCATTCCACCATACCCTATGCCTGCACCATTTTTCAAACCATGAAGTAACACCACCAACTTTTGTTTTTTTTTCTCTCCACTACATTTTTCCCCACTAATCTTTGCTCCCTCAGCCACCCACCACCATTATCACCTTCACCATTTCCTCACTCTTCACTCACGGCTCATCCAATTTCCAAGTTCAAAAATTCAAGTTTCCTTCACTGATGTCCAAGTTGTCGAATTCAGCAGGAAGGAAGAGTTCCTGCAACAAATTGTCCTACTCCAATTAATTTACTCCACCGCAGAAACAAATTCAGCAGTCAAGCGCGAGAGTAAGAACTACTCAAGGAGTCAAAATACCTTAGCAAAACCTTGCTATCAGGTGGGCAATTTCTTACGCGTAAATAAAATGCTATGCAAGTGTTATGCTTTAAAATGCAAATTGGATCTTCAAGTATGGTATGCTTTATTACGCTTAAATGAGTTAAGCTTTATTATGATGCACATTAAATGATTACGCTTATTTACGCTTGAATGCTTTACGCTGATAAGTTTATGCTTATGTTTGATGCTTGCGTCTGTTGGGGGAGGCCTCCCTCAACAGTACGATGCCGTGTCCGCTGAGGAGGGCCTTCCTCACGGCGCGATGCCCGTGTCCGCTGAGAGAGGCCTCTCTCGCGGCGCGATGCCAGTATGCCAGTATGCCAGTGTTACAGCGTCTATTGGGGGAGGCCTCCCTCAATAGTACGATGCCGTGACCGCTGAGGGAGGCCCCCTCTCACGGTGCGATGCCCGTGTTCGTTGGGGAAGGCCTTCTCCACGACACGATGCGTGTTGATGTTTGTTAATGAAGATTGATGATGAAGAATGCCCTTATGCTATTTATGAATTTGGAAATGTTTAATGAGCAAAGGATATGAAAGAAACTCATGCCTCTTATGCGATATTGTGTTTTGTTGTTGATGTTATGTTATATGCTTGGCAACTGCCCACTAAGTACTCTTGTACTTAGCCCTTCGATGTTTATGTTTGTGCAGGTTGAGCTGTGATGGGCGATGAAGTGTTGTTGCTGAGTGGAGTTTTTGTCGAACTTAAAGTAGGCTCAGAAAGGATACATGTCTTCATACATGTATCTCAGTTATGCATTCCGCTGTAAACACTGATTATTTCAGTTACACCTTCCGTTGCAAACTCTGATAATGTTTTAGCCAAGCCCCTAACGATGCCTTTTTCCTTTTAAGGAATATAACGCTTATACAAGTTCGTTGAGTACCCTTTTTATGCAAACTATGCCTTTTTCCTTTTTAAGGAATATTTCACGCGTATTCAAGCTCTTTGAGTTTTCTTTTATGCGCCCCTTTCTAAACCCGCTTCTTAATTTCCCTTCCCCAGTCATGGTTTTCCCGGATTAATTATCCTTAATTAAGGCCGGTCGTGACAATTCCTCCCTTAAAAGGCCTTATAAGGGAGAGGGTTGCCTCAACATATAAAGTGGCTCATGTCAGTATCTCCAATCCAACGTGGGACACTTCAATATATTGACTATATCACGCAATCATACACTTTAAAAAGTAATAAAAAAATATATATTTCCCTTTCAATCAATTTCAGAGAATTATCTCATTCAAGAAAATAATACAAGGCGCAATTTTTCATAAGGAAAATATACAGTTGTTTTGCCATTATAATGATCAAAACGTCCATTAAATTAAAATTCAAGAGATTTGATGCGTGAAATTTTGAACCCATTTCAATTAAGCTAACATTTGAATAATATTGATTCTCCATTCAAACTAGTACGTACATTAAAATTAAATGACATGTTTCACATACAAAATTTTTTTAATGAAAAAAGAGAAAAAATTGAGTTTGGGTCAATGTACACAACTTGAGATTATTTACTTGTCAGACTACAACTTTGGTGGAAATGTCCCTCGAGAAATTGGGAACATCACACAGCTTTAGGAATTACGCCTTATTTGGAACAATTTGAAAGGTATGGTCTTATCTTTATACTAATAATTTAACTTATATAGAAAAAATATTAATTTATTTAACTTATTTTTTAAAATAAAAATAAAATCTAGTTATTTTATTATATTCTCTACATTGTAGTTTTTTTATAATTTTTTGTAACTTTTTTAGTTTTATTAAAAAATAAATTAAAAATAAAAGATGCAAAAAAAATAACTACAATATAGATAATACAATAAAACAACTAAATTCTATTAAATTAATTGAAATTTTTTCTATTCAACTAAATTGTGAGTGACCAAAATGTGGCTACATAGATTTATTGAATCTAATAACCATTATAGGTTCAACAAGTTTTGAAAGATCACGTTAAGTACTCAAAATATCACAAGAGATACATACATACATACATTAATTTAATTTCATATAGATGGACAATGTTAATTTACATTTCATAATTGATAAGATGTATGGATATTTTTATTTTCATTATTTGAATTTTTTTTATTAGTCCCACCCTTGTAATGGGATATTAGCTCACGTTAGTATTTATGAAGGTCTTGAGATATCTTAAAATCTTGCTTATGTTATTTTTATTTAGGGTAAATATCACTTTAAACCTCAAACTCTTTTCGCACTATCAATTATATATTGAATTATCAAAAATAATTTTTTAAATCTTGAACTATCAATTTTGTATCAATTGTACCATTCATCAATTTTTCACTCTTTAAATTTTTAATTAATAAGGCATATAATCACGTCATTTTACATAATGTAGGTCAAAAAAAGAATAACTCTAAATACATTGTGGAATTCGGTGAGTCGCATTAAATTTTTGAAGCAAAAAAAATGGACGAATGGTACAATTGATACAAAATTGATAGTTCAAGGTTTAAAAAAATCATTTTCAATAGTTCTGGATATAATTGATAGTGCGAAAATAGTTTGGGGTTTAAAGTGATATTTACCCTTTTATTTATCTAAGATAATCGTAAACAATAATTATCAACACACCTTTTGTTTATATCCACAACTTCCCCCATTGACGTTCACATTTGATTTCTTCGAGTTTATTTCTCTTCGCCGACCGTCACCAAATTTTCTTTGGATTAAAATATTGGCCAACAAATCACTTTAGTTCGTGTATCGCGATGCACGAGAAGGCGTACTAATTTTCTCCAATATTTATGATTTTGGAGTTCATACTAGTTGTAACATATCATTATACCTGATTCAAATTGAGTTATCATGACTTAACACAATTTCATATGTGGTATTCCCAAAGAGATTGATTATCTGAATAATTTAGAGATATTATCGATGAGTTATAACAATCTTAGTGGACAATTTCCAAGACAAATTTTGAACATCACAAGTCTCGGTCAACTATACCTTGATGGCGCCTCTTTAAATGGTATGTCTGCACTACTCTTTAAACCAAAACTTTAGTGAAAGAGTTTGGTATATCGTAACTAACCATGAGAATTGGAAATAATATGTGATACACATTTAGTCTTATGCTTAAGTCAAAGTCTATTGCCCGTCATGTAAGAGATAAAATCTGTGACCTAATTGTTTTGTTGATTGATACAATTGGATGAATTATTTACATCTCAATCAGAAGAAGCTTTTAGTTTAAGAAGGGATATTCGTGCTTATAATAGAATATTGTCATTTACTTCGTTCAATGTAAAATTGGATAAAGAACTCGAATCTATAAGACGAAGAGTTTATTCTTTACAAGCACAAGGAATAGTTTATCATGATTTTCCTGAATTGATCCCACAATATACATGTATTTTCAACTATACTTTTATGACACACAAAGTGAGGTTGAGAACTGAATTAACATAAGATGCACATAGAAATTTTAGAGTTCAACCCGTATGAAAAATTCTTACAAATTAATTTATGTAAGAATTTACTGAATTTTTTGATAAAATTATGTTAATTAATTTACTGGTGTTTTTGATAAAATTATTTGAATTTGAATAAATTTCCTCGTTACCAAGAGCTTATTATTATTATTATTATTATTATTATTATTATTATTATTATTATTATTACTCAAAATGACTCGAATTCAAATTGCAACAATTGCTCTATTTTCAGGGGGCAATTGCGTAGAGCTTGGTTTTAGATTGCGAAGTGTGAATTACCCTTTATTATATCTTACTAGTGTATTACCCGTCGAAATTCGACGGGTACATATTTTCTTGTAATTTATATATTTTATGTTATTCCTATGATAATTATATAAAATAAATTTTTATGTAAATTATTTATATAATTAATTAAATTAAATTAAATTAGTAATACATTTTAAATTATATTAATCTCAACAACTTTCAGTAATTAAATTATTAATTTTGTTGAGATCATAAAAATACCCATTAGTTTTTATATGAAATTTTATAAAAAGTTGAAGCGTAAGAAAAAAAAAAGAGTAGAAATACATATAAATTTGACATAGGTATGATGGAGGATTGATTTTTTGCATTTGTTGTTACAAGATTTATTAATTTTGTTCAATTTTTTTTTATTTTGCCTTTTGACCATAATTTTATATGGAGTTTGAAAAATCATAATTGAATTGTAAGTATCATATAATTCCGAACTTCTAAAAGCATAACTAATTATGAAAATAATCTCGCCTGATATTTAAAAGACCATAACTGATTTATCGAACATCGTATCATTTGGAGTTTTAAGACCAACCAAGTTGTGGGCATCATCTCGTCGCAGATTTGACAGATCACCTCTAACTTCTGAGCATCATCTTGTCTGAAACTTGAAAGAGAATCATCTCGTCTAAAACTTGAAAGAGCATCATCTCGTCTGGAGTTTTGAGCATCATCTCATCTAGAGTTTGAGAGAGCATCATCAAATATGAAATTATATTCAACCATGACTCCAATTGTCAACTATCTAACAAACATAACTCTAACAATTTAGATATTTTATTTATGTATGTAATTTTATTAGTTCAAACTCTAGAGAGAAAGGAAAGAGAAGAGTTCTTAAAGAAGTAAAAGAGATAGTGTGTGCTTTATTTCATCATCGTAGGTATTTATAGGCATTACAGTCAGGGCAAAGTAGTAAATTCGTTTGGTCATCTATTCCGCATGCTCGCCATTAAACTAATTAAGGCTATTATTAGATTATAACTTGTCAGGTTGTTGTCCCCTAATTACAGAGCTGGATTCTGTCCTCATCATCCCGCTCTGTCTAGTAGCTCTGTATTTCCTTCCTTGGGGCAGACTTCTACTCTTTGGCTCCGCTCTGCTAAGTAGCTCCGCCTTCTGGCGAATTGTCTCTGGCGTATGGCTCCACGCTTTGGCTCCAATAGCTTAGCTCTGACTCTGGATCTGGCGATTTGGCTCTGGCTCTGACTCTAACGACTTAGCTCTGACTCTGGATCTGGCTCTGACTTTAATGACTTAGCTCTGGCGGCTCTGCTCTGGCAACTTGGCTCTGGCCCTCTGCTCTGGTTAGCTCTGGCTCTGGCAGCTCTGCTCTGGAAGCTCTGCTCTAGCAGCTCTGCTCTGGAAGCTCTGCTCTAGAAGCTTTGCTCTGGCATCTCTGCTCTGGTTAGCTCTGGCTCTGGCATCTCTGCTCTGGCTAGCTCTGCTCTGGCATCTCTGCTCTGGCAACTTGACTCTGGCCCTCTGCTCTGGAAGCTCTGCTCTGGTTAGCTCTGGCTCTGGAAGCTCTGCTCTAGCAACTCTGCTCTGGCAGCTCTGTTCTGGAAGCTTTGCTCTGCCAACTCTGCTCTGGTAAGCTCTGCTCTGGACTTTTTCATCTGCCTATTTCTCACAGCTTCTTTGCTCCCTGCTGCTCATCTTTGGTATTCCAAGCAAAGCCACGTGTCCT